>NW_022476079.1:0-159764 GCF_009193645.1 Aspergillus pseudonomiae | reverse complement strand
AAAAAAAAAAAAAAAAAAAAAAAAAAAAAAAAAAGCAAGAAGGCGGTCATCGCTTTCTTTTCACTGCATCCGCTTTTTCTCTTTCTTTCTTTTCTTCTCTTCCTCCAAAAAAAAAACCCTTTCTGCTGCCTCAACCAGCAATCCTTTTTTTCTTCTTATCCCTCTTCTACATCCTTCCCCTTTTCTTTCGAAAATTGTCGAAGAAAAAATATTCAAAAAAACCCGAAAAATTTAGAAAAAAGACATCGCCCCGGTTTCTATACTTTGAGGCGACTTATTTTCCCAACTTCTTCGGACTGTGCGGTGTGTGGAAGAATTTCCTTTTGCCGCCTTTTCTTCATCCCTCGTGATCGCGTCCTTCGCATCGCCATTCCTCTTCATCTCCTCCCTTTTACTACCGACCCTGTGTGGATTATTGACTTAGGTCGTACGTCTATCGCGCTGACCCCAGTCTTTCCCTCTGATTTCCTTGCCGTGCCCAGCTGGTCTTGCCGATAGTGTGACCTCACACACAACAAACCAAGAGCATCCCATCTCATTCATTCTCCCACACACTCTGTCTGTGGCTTTTGCTTTCTGTCACTCACACCTCTGGGTCCATGTTCAGTGTTTGGCTGAGCATTGTGACGGGAGACCAAATCACTGAACTGGAGGAGGGGCACACACGTTCACCTACCTTTCCCACTCATCATTTGTCCCACTTTCGATAAGGGTTATCTCATACTAATCTTATCCTTGCATCTGTAGCTCAAAGGAAATAAAACTTAAAGAAAATCATCAAAATGTCTGCCGACGCCTCTACCACCCCCGCTGCCGACAGCAATGTCACCAGCACCCCCGAGACCAGCACCACTCCTGCTGCTCCTGCTGCCGAGGTCACTGCTGTTGAGAACACCAATGCTCCCAACGCTTCCCAGCCCCACTCTGCCTCTCTCTATGTCGGTGAACTCGACCCCTCTGTGACTGAGGCTATGCTCTATGAGCTTTTCTCTTCTATCGGCCAGGTTGCCTCCATCCGTGTCTGCCGTGACGCTGTTACCAGACGCTCTCTGGGATATGCCTATGTCAACTACAACAACACCGCCGACGGTGAGCGCGCTCTTGAAGATCTGAACTACACTCTGATCAAGGGCAAGCCCTGCCGTATCATGTGGTCTCAGCGTGACCCTGCTCTGCGCAAGACTGGCCAGGGCAATGTGTTCATCAAGAACCTGGATAGCGCCATCGACAACAAGGCTCTTCACGATACCTTTGCTGCCTTCGGTAACATCCTCAGCTGCAAGGTCGCCCAAGATGAGTTCGGAAACTCCAAGGGATACGGATTCGTCCACTACGAGACTGCTGAGGCTGCTAACAACGCCATCAAACACGTTAACGGCATGTTGCTGAACGACAAGAAGGTCTTCGTTGGCCACCACATCTCCAAGAAGGACCGCCAGAGCAAGTTCGAGGAGATGAAGGCTAACTTCACCAACGTCTACATCAAGAACATTGACCCGGAAGTCACCGAGGAGGAGTTCCGTCAGCTCTTCGAGAAGTTCGGTGAGATCACCTCCGCCACCCTCAGCCGTGACCAGGAGGGCAAGAGCCGTGGTTTCGGTTTCGTCAACTTCTCTACCCACGAGAGCGCGCAGGCCGCCGTTGACGAGATGAATGAGAAGGAGATCCGTACCCAGAAGCTCTATGTCGGCCGTGCTCAGAAGAAGCACGAGCGTGAGGAAGAGCTGCGCAAGCAGTACGAGGCTGCCCGCTTGGAGAAGGCCTCCAAGTACCAGGGTGTGAACCTTTACGTGAAGAACCTCACCGACGACGTTGATGATGAGAAGTTGCGCGAGCTCTTCGGACCTTATGGCACCATCACCTCCGCCAAGGTCATGCGCGACACCAACATTGAGCGTACTCAGACCCCTGAGTCCGACAAGGAGAAGGAGAACAAGGAAACCAACAAGGAGAATGAGAAGGAATCCCCAGAAGCCGAGAAGGCCGAGAAGGCCGAGGAAAAGCCCGCCGAGTCCGGTGATGAGAAGAAGGAGGACAAGGAGTCCAAGAAGGGCGATAAGAAGGGTCTCGGAAAGAGCAAGGGCTTCGGCTTCGTCTGCTTCAGCAGCCCCGATGAAGCCTCCAAGGCTGTCACTGAGATGAACCAGAGAATGGTCAACGGCAAGCCTCTTTATGTTGCCCTTGCTCAGCGCAAGGACGTCCGCAGAAGCCAGCTGGAGGCCAGCATCCAGGCTCGCAACACCATCAGACAGCAGCAGGCTGCCGCTGCCGCTGGCATGCCCCAGCCCGTAAGTTTTCCTTGACTTGTAGTTACAACTTTGCACTCCATGCTAACGCCAGCTCTAGTACATGCAGCCCGCTGTTTTCTACGGACCTGGTCAGCAGGGCTTCATCCCCGGCCAGCGTGGTGGCATTGCCTTCCCTCCTCAGCCCGGTATGGTGATGGCCGGTATCCCCGGTGGACGCCCCGGTCAGTACCCTGGTCCTTTCCCTGGTCAACAGGGTGGACGTGGCATGGGCCCCAACCAGCAGCTTCCTCCTAACTTCCAGGGCATCCCCATGGGCGCCATGCAGGGCCCTGGTGGCATTCCTAACGGCATGGGCTACCCTCAGGGCATGGCTCAGGTGCAGTTCGGACGCGGTGCTGGTGGCCGTGGTCAGGTTCCAGGAATGCCCAACATGGGTCAGGGCATGCGTGGTCCTGGGTACGGACAAGGCCGCGGCGGTGTGCCCGCTCAGCAAGGCCAGATGCGTCCTGGTCAAGGTGGTCGTGGACAGAATGCCGCTCAGCCCCCTGCCGGACGCCCCGAGGAGCCCGTTTCCGGTGGTCTCACCGCCCAGGGTCTCTCTGCCGTCCCCCCTCCTCAGCAGAAGCAAATGCTGGGTGAGGCCCTCTACCCCAAGATCCAAGCTCAGCAGCCTGAGTTGGCAGGCAAGATCACTGGTATGCTTCTAGAGATGGAGAACACTGAGTTGCTTAGCCTGTAAGTGCCACATTGGACCCAAAACGTCTTACGCTTCGGAGCAAATTGCTGATATTGATTAATCTAGGCTTGAGGACGAGGAGGCCCTGCGCGCCAAGGTCGACGAGGCCCTGAGCGTTTATGATGAGTACATGAAGAACAAGGGAGGCGAGAGCGAGGCGACCGGAGAGGCCGGCAAGCCCAAGGAGGCTGCCAAGGAGACCTCTACCGAAGAGAACAAGTCGTAAATTTTGTGTCTCAATGCGTGATATCCACGGTGGATTCGGACGGAGTTTTTGAACTGGGTCTCCCGACACGGAAGTTTTGATTCACCTTATTCTATTTTTTCTTTTTTGATGACCTACCCTTATCCCCTTTCTCGAATTAACGATACTCTTCTCTTATTTCCTCTTACCATTTTTCATTATTTCCTATTCCCCGCTGGTCCTGATATCCCTCGGTTTCCAAAAGTTCTTTGTTTAGCGGTGTCACCTGCCCGTATCTAGTGAGCGACACAGTTTATCGGATCCCGATGCTTATGCCCACTCCCTTGTGTCGGTAGTTGTGTTATGGTGATCCTGTACAAACGCACACTGGAAGAGGGGGAAAGCAAAGGAAAGCAACATACATATTGGGATCGGAGAAAAGTTGTTCGGATGCCATGACTTTCCAAATTTTCATGTCACGAAGAGGGAGGAAGTTGTGATGTCTTTGCTCTTCCTGTTCCCTAACCTTACATACCTCGTCCTGCTATCTGCCACGAGTGTAATATAGACTTATGACTTCCTCACGGGATGCGCTTCTGTTTCGCTGTAGCCGTGTATATCTCCATTCTTCCTCCCTGTCGATGTAGTAGAGGCCACAGGAGACAGCGTAGCAAAATAGATCAGACCATTGATTCCTATCGTTAGTCATAAAACTCATCATATCAACCAGATAGCCTGTACAGTATTTATACACAATCGCCATGCCGTTCAAAAACTCGGATACTGCTGCCCAAACATGTCAAACAGATTATCAAAGTTTGCCCCCTGCAACAAATCCACCATATTCAGATCGAAATCCATCATACTATGCGAACCACCCTCCGGAAAGAAAAGCCGGTCCTCCGGACTTTGCACCGTAGTAGGAGACAACAACAACCTATTCCCACCTTGTACTAAACCTGGCGGATTATCCGACACTTGTATCTCATTAGAGTACGATATATTCGAGACACCCAAACCAGGGTCATTAGTATTATCGTCCTTGTCGCTAGGATGCTCCGTTCCATTATGGGTCGTCGCGAAGCTTGCAGACCCTAGTCGAGAATTCCTCGTAACAGGATGGGAGTGCAGGCGGCGTTTCTTGCGGGTTTCGGGGTCGTTATCGTCCTCGGGTCTGGTTCTTGACAGAAGGGGGTCGGAGGGTCTGTGAAGGCTTGGGACTGTGCTCGAGTGTTGGATGTTTCGGGATAGGAGGGTTAATGCTCGGTGGCAATTTTTGGCGGTTTCCCATTGCGGAGACATGAGTTGGAGGAAGTCGAGGCATTTGGAGATCTCTCTGTTTGGATTGGCTTAGTTTTGGGTTGAGATGGGGGTTGGAGAGGGGGGCACGTACTGTAATCCTTTCGATAAGACGTATTGTCGAAGTTGACAGGCGAAGGCGAGTACAAGACCGGACATCCACGCTGCGGATAGGAATCCGGGCCAGAATAGGGCCTGTTTTGCATCTACTTGGGCTTTGAGTGCGGTGAGGATTTCCCGTGCGGCCCCGATGCAGGTCTGTAGGCCGGAGCAGAATTCGGGCGTGGAGGGGCTTAGGGACAGAGATGGTCGGTTGATGAGGAGAATGAGGTGTTGGTAGAGGACGGTGAAGAAGGGCCCGAAGTTGAATGGTCTATCGGCTATGGCGTCTTGATCGGTTGGGGGTCTTAGGGTTTGGAGATCAACTGAGAGACTGTTCCACCATTTGTGGACGTCGGTGATCAGGAAAAGGACCGAGCTGCGGCGGATGGAGCGGACGAGGATGGATTTGTGGAAGAGTTCCAGTGCTCTCCCTGTGAGTTTGCCGGATTCAACATAGCTTGCGAAGGCGATTTCTCTTTTGTTCTGGAGTGGCTCGGAGTCACTCGGCGTATTGCGATGGGATTCGTGACCAAAAGATTGCTCAGCCGGTAGTTGTATTGCATCAGCACTGCTCGCTGGTGCAGAAGATGCTCTATCGTCGAGGTTGAAAGTAGACAAGCCCATCCTAAGGCCGTGTGCTCTATGTGATCCGGGGACATGGATTTCGTCGGCCCCTGGGGCGCAGACGTCGATATCGGAATCTTGTATGCCAAGAGGAAGACCAAGAGCCTGGCTTAGATACCGGTCTATAGCGTACGCACACCAGAATATCCTCTTGCGTAACTGCCGATCATGCGATGAAAGTTCCCTGTATCGGAATGGACAGCGGTGGAGACCGGCATGCATCATTGATCGTAGCATACAGCCGCCCACTGTTGATGCCATTCGAAGTGACATTTTGGTTACCAAATATAGTTGGGATGCTAGCAGTGCCTGCAGAGACGAGAGATCATTTCTAAAAGTCAGAGAACTGAGTAATGACTGCATATTGCTCGGTGATTCAATTCGAGACTCTGACGGAAGACGCAAGTCAGGCCTCAAATGGCTCGCTAAATTGAACACGCACTGGAATATCACTGTCCAGCATGTATTTCGGTGGTCTGGCGATGGTGGAATAGAATGGCTTTTGCGTTGATCGGAATAGAGCAGTTCCATTGCTTGCAGGAAGGTTGGTCCATGCAGAAAGGGAAACAACGGGTGCCAAACTTTGAAATATACCATCATGAGTTCTCTTGCGGTGTCTAGCGGCGGTGCTTGACCCAGTATCGCCGCCATTGCAGGGTCATATTCCCATTGACAAAAAGGTTGTTCGCCCCCGGGCATCGGGGATGCTTTGACGGAGGATGGGGCAGAGCGCCTGTCATGGTGCGAGCCATCAATGCCAACGAGGGTGTCCTCTGGCAGTGGGAATTCTTGCCCGGAGGATGCATCTAACGTATCCAAGTTTCTTGAAAAAGCCTGTCGGACCGTATTAATAAAGTAAACACCGCTGGAACTGCCAACAAATTGACTCTCTTCGTTGGATTGTGCCGTCAAGGAACCGATTTCTGACGGGCCAGACGTGAGATCCGTGGACTCCATTCTGGCCAAAACATGGTGCTTTGCCAGATGTTGGATAGTGAGCACCAGGGCTACAACGATATCCTGAGAGAAGAAGTGTCTATTGGGATCTTTGCATTGGTAAACCCCGTTCAGGGTGAGAGTCAGACTCCATGACTCGAAACCCGGTCTAGTTCGTCTTTTTATGAACAACATCCCGCTGAGTCAGCCGGCCCAATGTAGGATGCACAACTATCCATACAATCATGATATACGAAAGACGGCGTCTATTCTATTCTTTTTGGCTCGTTATTCTTAATGGTCCCTAGCATTTAATTTGTTACACTGTTTAAGGTAACGAGAAATTTCAAAGACTGAATATTATGGAAGAAGACATTGCTATGAGGTGTTGCCCCAAATAGAACGACAGGCAACAGGCACATCATACCAAGCGCTCAATCTCTTTATTCACAGCATCCACCACTCCTTGTGTATTCGACGTGCCTCCGAGATCCGGCGTGAGGATACCAGCAGCGCATACCCTTTCCACGCAATCCATGAGCTTCTTCGCCGCCTCCTTTTCACCCAACCAGGACAGCATCTCCGCAGCGGACCAGAAAGTAGCCACGGGGTTGGCCACCCCCTTGCCAGTGATATCGAATGCACTCCCGTGTACTGGCTCAAAGATAGAGGGATTCTTGCGGGTTGGATCCAGGTTGCTGGAAGGAGCCACACCGATAGATCCAGCCAACGCCGCCGCCAAGTCGGACAGAATATCCATGTGCAGATTCGTTCCCACGATAGTGTCGATCGATTGGGGCTTCGCCACCATGCGGACCGTCATTGCATCCACCAGCATTTTGTCCCACGTAACGTCGGGGAAATCCTTAGCGACTTCCGCCGCGACCTGGTCCCAGAGCACCATCCCATTCCGCATGGAGTTACTCTTCGTAACCACGGTCAGTAGCTTGCGGGGTCTGGATTGCGCGACTTCAAAGGCAAAGCGCATAATCCTCTCGATTCCGACACGGGTAAACATGGCCACCTCCGTCGCAGCTTCCCACGGTTGGCCGACGTGACTGCGTCCGCCCTGACCGGAGTACTCTCCTTCGGAGTTTTCGCGCACAAGCATCCAGTCAATGCCCTCTGTCGCAGTGTTGAGAGGGCATTTGGTGCCCGGGAATGTGCGCACGGGACGGACATTAGCATATAGCTGCAGCGGCCCACGAAGGGCTAGTAAGAGACCCCAAAGGGAGATGTGGTCCGGAACATCTGTGTCACGTATAAGCATGCGGATGCGAGTGCAACGGCTCCGCCGGGGTTTATCTAGTACTGACCTGGGGCACCGACGGCACCAAACAGCCCGGCGTCGAACTTGCGCAGCGTGTCTAAACAATCTTCGGACACATATCGGCCGTGTTCCTTGTAGTATGCAGTTCCCCATGGAATGTGGGTGAAATCGATATCGAACGTTCCAAGGGTCTTGGCGAGCTTTTCCACCACCTGGATGGCGGCGTCGACGACTTCAATGCCTATCCCGTCGCCCGGAATGGACGCGATGCGGTAGGTATGTTTCTGAGAGGCCATTTTGGGTACAATATGCGTGATTCTAGAGATCTAGTGGAACTTGTCAGATCAAGGACCCTGCATCTACTATAAATAATGTTGTATCCTTGATCTTGATGATGTGGATGAAGCCAAGCATACTTCGTCGGTCGTGTTCTGGCTGAAGGTTCACCCGTTGCGGAGCAGAAGATGCCCCACGTATACTCATTCAACAACGCGATTAGGTACCAAGATAGGGACCCATTACAATACTCCTCTAGAAAGATAGTAGATGCAGAGCGGAATGACAAGGGCTTTGTTGCCGCAGTTTGTTCCACGTTTCATGGCCGCCTTCATATACGCACAGATCTGGCTACACGTAGTATGCGCTTGTTAGCATTGCAATCAAAGGCGTGGATGTTTCATTCAATCTTAAATCTATGTTTGTGTTGCCGAAGAAGTGTAACTGGAAATTTGATATGTACGACCTGGGTGTGGATCCAAGAGCTTTCTGTACACCTTGAGACATGGACATACCGTGTTGACTGAATTTGAATGTATAACTCCATGCTGAGTGTGGCTATATGGGAAAGCTACTTACAATGATACAGTTGGATGTCACACATACTCTCGTACTGCACCTCAAAGGGTCCAGCTTGTCGAATTACACAGCTTCCTCGGGCTCATACAACTCAAGATGAGGCAGCAACGGTACACCCAGGTTAGGAGCCTAAATGAGTAGTTTGAGCAACACTACAGCATAAAAGTCTCCGGAGCTTGATTCAGGAGCAATGTCTCACATCGACAATGCCGAAATGATTTGTGTGAGCATGCGTGTGACGCTGGTTCATGTCACAGTTTCATACCCACGCAGTATAAAAGCCCAGCACATGCCCGCTTAGCAGCCCATTGACAAGCTAGTCACTACAGCATTATCCATAAAGCCCTAACTCACTTACGAATTCATCTTTCATCATGAGAGCAACTCTTCCCTTGCTTGCACTATTCACTGCTCTCCCGGCTGTCCTGGCAGCTGGAAGATGCAGAGAGGGTCTGAACTATTGCGGATCCACCTTGATCTCGCTGGGTTTGGTTGCCAATCTCTTGATGTTGTGTCTGCAAAGCTAACTGTGCTCTTCTAGGATGGACACAGAGCGAACTGCTGGCGATTGCAGACGGAGACACCAACGTCGAGAAGGCTCTCTTTTACTGCGAGATGGACGGCATCGTCGAGTACTCTGGACCTTGTACAGTGTGCCAACGGGCCCCGGATGGACATTCTGATGCCTGTGTATGAAGCTCTTTGTGATAATATATGAATAACTGGAGCTGATAAGTGGATTAGGATGAGAGTCAGGGCCCTTAATGTAAGGCGCCGACGGGTCTAGCTTGGAAGCAAGTCCTTGTTGACTTCAATACGCTGGACCGAGACTGCATATTGCGTGTCTTCCAGTAGCGAGGACCAAATACTTTTCAATGACACGCTGTAACTACGACATTGCACTCAAGTGATGTATAGTTCTTGAACCTGAATTATACAGGGAATTATTGGAGTATGATAACGACTCTTTTGTAGAACACGTTCCTAGTCCAGTGCATAGAGTCAAACTGATAACCCCCGCATTTCGAGCGCCAGGGACCGGGGTTCGACCCGATAGATAACAGAAAGATGGACTGGAACCCAATTGATAGAAAGGCGTAAATCGGATTTCCACCCGATATATATGGATCTAGCAAGTCGGATGCGGAACCGACAGTTCGGGCCTCGACGCCGAGGGAAGCCACTTAAAAGCCGTTGAACGCGCTGGAATCGCAGCGACATATCATATACCCCAGAGTCTTGACGATTGCGTTATACTTCCGAAGATGTTGCTTAAAATAAGAAAGCACCTAAGCACGGCGGCGCAGACCGCCCCAATAGAAACGGACGTTTCTGCGTCATTTTTCGACGCCGCATCATATATCCCCCCGGATGCGATCTTCGCTCTGACGGCAGAGTACAATGCGGATACCTTTCCCCAGAAGGTCAACCTGGGCCAGGGGACTTATCGCGATGAGAATGGACAGCCATGGGTCCTTCCTTCTGTGCAAAAGGCTCGCGAGACTCTTCTTTCCCAAGGGCTATACCACGAATACCTACCAATTCTTGGCCTCCAAACGTTCCGCAACGAAGCCACAAAACTGGCCTTAGGATCGGAAATATATGACAAGAAACAGTCCCAGGTATATTCTAATAATCTCTTGCAGATTTTGGTTTCCACTATAATAGCAAATGCTGATGAATAACCAGCTTGCCATCTGCCAAAGTCTCTCGGGAACTGGTGCTCTGCACCTGGCAGGATTGCTTCTCCGAAGCGTTCGCAAACCGCTGCCGAAAGTGTACATTCCTTCGCCAACCTGGTCAAACCACGGCCAAGTCTTCTCGTCACTGGGATTTCGGTGTGAAACATTCCAGTACTATGATGCGGAGAAGAGAGATATTGATATAGAGGCGTATTACTCGGCGCTGAGAGCCGCGGAGCCAAACTCCGTTGTTATTATTCACGCCTGTGCTCACAACCCTACCGGTTGCGATCCCAGCAAAGAGCAATGGAAACAGATTGGTTCGATAATGAAAGAACGGAAATTGTTCCCACTATTTGATGCCGCATATCTAGGCTTCAACTCGGGAAATGTGGATGACGACGCGTTTGCTATGCGCTATTTTATCGACGAACTAGAAATGGAAGCTGGTGGTTGTCTTTCCTTTGCGAAGAACATGGGACTCTACGGTACGAGAGAATGACACCTCCCCAGGGTTGATCGAATTATGACCCCGTGCTTCGCTAACACCATAACTATAGGTGAGCGTGTGGGCTGCCTTTTCTTCGCAGCCGGCACAGAAAAGGCTGCGACAAATACTCAGTCAGTTCTTGAGATGCTACAACGCTCCGAAGTATCAAATCCGCCAGCCTATGGAGCGAAGATAGCAAGTACTATTTTGAGCGACGATGCCTTAAAGGAGATGTGGTTTGCAGACTTGATCACTATGAGTGGACGTATTCGCTCCATGAGACGAGCGTTGTATGATGGACTGATTAAATCTGGTAAGTTTCTCTCCCCGGAAGAATGAGTATCCTCCTACTGATACAGTTATAGGGGCCCCTGGCACATGGGAGCATCTGATACGCCAATCTGGAATGTTTGGATTCTTAGGACTTTCACCTGCAGTCGTCCAGAAGCTCAAGGGTGAGTCTACTTCTGAAAGCAGTCTTCCTATGACCATTCTAATCGCTTCGTCGCAGACAAGTATCACATCTATATGGCGAGCAACTCTCGGGTTTCCATCGCTGGACTTAATCCGTCGAATGTTGAATATGTGGCACACTCGATTGCTGAATGTCTTAATGAATCCTAGTCCTCTGTTAGCTCTGTATAATCTGCTACTGGCCATGATAGATGAAATATAAAGGTCCCCGTACCTAGTTAACGATGAAGGTTATAGTAAAGTAGATCAAACGTCCCAGTCCTTATCAACGTCTAGTCACATGAACCGAAGCCCTACCCCTCTCTCTTTTGCGGGGATTGAGTACGCGTCTTATCACCTCATAGAATAATACTCTGAGGACTACTATTACCCACTCGCAAGAAGGTAACTCTTCCAAAAAACGTATCACTATGACTAGCTCGAATCTCGTTCCTAAGCCATGGGTACCACGCGACCAACCCCCAGACATTACCCTCATCAACATCAACGTAATCGATGTAGAGGCCGGCCGTGTTATCCCGAACTGTAGCGTCCATGTACAAAATGGGCTTATTGCACGCATTATGCCAGCGTCATCACTATCCAGAAGCTCAGAGGCACCGTTCACCACCGGACCGAGGACAAAAACCAAGTTCATCAACATGCGAAACCAATATCTGTGCCCCGGATTGATAGACTGCCATGTCCATCTCACAGCCACCCCAGGAAGCACCTCATTCAGGGACATTTTCGCCGCAAGTCCCAATACAATCGCATACCGCACGACTCACGTCGCCCGGAGTATGCTCCTTCGAGGCTTCACCACCGCGCGAGACACAGGCGGCGCCGATGCGGCACTACGCGATGCCATCGCAGAGGGGCTGCTACCTGGCCCACGCCTCTTCATCGCGGGTAAAGCCCTCTCTCAAACCGGCGGCCACGGGGACTTGCGAGCCCCGTATCAGAACGACGAGCATAAATGCTGTGGTGGACACTCGCCTGCGCTTGCCCGTGTCTGCAATGGCGTCCCGGCGTGCTTAGAGGCCGTTCGAGATGAGCTTCGCCAAGGGGCGAACTTCATCAAGATAATGTGCGGAGGGGGAGTCGCGACACCCACCGATGCGCTCGACATGCTCCAGTTCACGGCCGAAGAGATTCGCGCGATCACTACCACCGCCGCATACTCCAAGACCTACGTCACCGCTCACGCCTATACGACGCAGGCAATCCGCCACGCGGTCGACAATGGAGTGCGTGGCATTGAACATGGCAACTTCATTGACCCCGAGACTGCCAGATACTGTAAAGAGAAGGGGGTGGTTGTCACTCCGACACTGATCACCTATCAGGGGATGACAGAGCCCCCGTTTGATCATTTTCTGGACGAGTTCAGCCAAGCGAAGAACCGTGACGTTCTGGCTAGTGGCCTTAGGGCTCTGGAAATTCTACGCGACGCGGGCATCACGATGTGCTACGGTTCGGATCTTCTGGCAGGCCTCCACACGTTACAGAACCGTGAATTTAGTATTCGATCGGCTGTTCTCAGTCCGCTGGAGATCCTTCAGTCGGCGACTATCAATGCTGCTAAATTGGTGGGTATGGAAGGGAAGTTGGGTTGTATAAAGGAGGGGGCGATTGCGGACTTTCTGATTCTCAATGCCAACCCCCTCGAAGACATCACGGTCTTGGACCATGTACAGAAGTCCTTAGTGGCGATTGCCAAAGATGGGCGGATTGTTACTAGTAGGGTACCTGAGTTAACAGTGGACCCTCTTTACGATCCGTTTAGGATCCCGTCTGCCTAATGAGTCTGGGCCGTGAAGATCGACAACAAGTAGTCCTCTGCATTTGACCATTCGGAGCCGTTTCCAGAGTCGGTCTGCATAGGGCTGGTTGGGTATTGAGACCAAGAGTGGGGGTTTTCAGACCCGACATACAAACGAAGCTTTGGCCTTTCTCCTGCATTGTATGTGTTAGGGCTTGCTAGCCTAAGAACTACGCTCAAGTAGATCGACACTACACAATGTGAATGTAAATAGTTAGACCTGCAAGCTTGTTACCAATTATAGAATGCGTTAACAGTGTGTAGACAACCCTCAGCATTTCCAAAGGATTACCTTTCCTCCATAACGCCAAAAGCGAACTGCAGAGGAATGGCATATCCTGCACTTGGACTTCTGATATGCACGTATGTGCTGAACAAACATAGACGCATTTATCGAATTATAGCTCCTGTAATGATCCGGTCTCACTTATGGCTGCCCGATGTCTGATCTATACCTGTGTGGCTTCCCAGACAGGGATATCAGATGGTTCCTTTCGAGATGGAAGCTTTGAAGAGGACTAAGTTCATGCAGCCATGCTACCCATGCGTTGTCCTATACAAGAATATTTTAGTTTCTGCTATCCTGTTTGAACCTTATGGTCTATCTACATTCACGTCTGGACCTGAAATAGGGATATAGGATACCAGAGAACAAACTATACATTCTGGTAGGCTGTGCACATGCAGGTATCCTTTGAGATGGACCAGTGGAAATTGTCCCACTGTCTTGTTTGAGTGATCCAGATTCATCTAGATAAAGGTAGCTGCTACACCAAATGGGTGCATGCAGATACGCCTCAATGACGCTTTATAGCTGTTAGTAGTTCACTGGTTTTCCGTCAGCAGAGCGCCAAAGCGCCATGATAGTAGGGGTTACTTGGATTTACAGGAGATGGCGTTGCCACGTAAGGAATCTTGGTGTTTCCTCCAGGGTAAGTGGGCTTGTCTGAGTGCTGTGTGACTTACGCAGCGAGGTTGGCAGCAAACGGAGTCCCTGGAGCTGGCCTAAGCATTCATGGGGCCCACACGTCACTGAGCCTTGTGCAACTGGGCACTGGAAAAATAAAGGCATTATATCAAATTTGACCAGACAATCCCATGATACGGTATGATTCTGTACTATGCATGCTCGCCACCGCGGTATTGGGAATATCACCCCAGCATGGTTGTCCAGTGGGCGAAGGATGGGGACGACGCATCCTTGCAGCGTTAGTGTCTGACTAGTACTTACCCCTCCAGATAAATGTATTGTTGAGCTGGGCAAGCGACTAGCCGGCGCCTCCTATGCAGGAAATATAAATCGCGTCTTCTCCTACCATGCTAGTTTTCCCCACACCAAGCGGCTATTGTGATCTGCCATTTCGCATTTCAACCGGACGCGCCGGATCCTGACTGTCTCCTCAACTCGTACCTCGTTCTTAAAGAAAAAAAAAAAAAAAAAAAACCATCAACATGCGCCCTACGGACCGCCGCGGCTTTACTGTCGCCATTTTCTGCGCACTTCCAATAGAGGCGGATGCCGTTGTCGAGTTGTTCGATGAAATCTATGACCACCAGTACGGCAAACATTTCGGGGACACAAACTCGTATACAGTGGGAAGAATATTGACACACAATGTTGTCCTGTGCCATATGCCCGGAATGGGAAAAGTAAATGCTTCAAATGTGGCGTCTAATCTGACGTCCAGCTACACTGGAGTCAGTCTCGCCTTGGTTGTTGGTATCTGTGGGGGAGTTCCTGTGCTGCCGTCCAGCGAGACTTCAATTTATTTAGGCGATGTCATCATCAGCAATGCGGTTGTCCAATATGATTATGGCCGACAATACCCAAACGGTTTTCAGCGAAAGAAAGACATCCTAGATACACTAGCAAGGCCACCTCAAGAGATCCGAGGCCTGCAGAGTCTATTGGAAACAAACAGGGCACGCAAAAACCTCCAGAATGACGTTATCCAGTATCTCAAGGGACTGGAACAATCACGGTCAATTTGGAAATATCCAGGCAATACGTGCGATGTTCTGTTTAATGCTTCTTATCATCACAAGCATCGTCAGCAGGCTGCTTCTGCGGGATGCATATGTTTTGACAGCAAAAGCCCTGGTCAGATATGCCAGGAGGCTCAAAAGAGTAGTTGCGACAGCATAGGGTGTGGTGAGGAGGGCATTGCCCGTCGCCGACTTGATATGCATACAACCACGCCATCAGTTCACATTGAAAAGATTGCCTCTGGTGACATGGTCATGAAGTCTGGAGAGCATCGTGACAGGCTGGCAATTGGTGATGGCGTTGCTGGCTTCGACATGGAAGGAGCAGGGGTATGGGATATATTGCCATGCATCATTATCAAGGGCGTATGTGACTATGCAGATAGCCACAAGGATAAAAGGTGGCAAGCATATGCCGCAGCAACTGGCGCGTCGGGTGCAAAGGCTCTCTTGCGGCATTGGAGTCCTGCCTCCAATGAAGGTCAGTCAACAATGCTTGATCTGCGCTTTTACACTCTACTAAGTGTAGTGAAGTATAGGTACAAAGCCAAAAAGTCCTCACTGGATGGTCCCTTTTGGCAGGAATTTCCAATTTGTTGGGCGTCAGGATGAGATTGCGGAGCTAGAAAGATTGATAATAGAACGGCAAGGCCCAAACAAGATCGCGATTAGCGGATTGGGAGGGGTTGGAAAGACCCACGTAGCACTGGAGCTGGCTTATCGTGTTCGAGAAAGAGATGTTGACTGCTCGGTTTTCTGGATCCCATGTACTAGTCCTGAAATCATTGAGCAGACTTACATGGACATCGCCCAGATGCTTGGAATGCAAGATGTCAAACCAGCAGAAGCAAAAGAGCAAGTCAAGGCATATCTTCGTCATAAGGACGATCTGAAGTGGCTTCTTATCTTCGACAACGCAGATGATATGGATATGTGGACCAAGGGGAGCAATGGGGCTCCAGCACTGAAGGACCTTATACCTCAAAGTGAACAAGGTCGAATCCTCTTTACTACTCGCAATAGAAAGCTTGCTGTAAAGCTGGCCTCCCGTGAAATTGCGATCTCCGAGGTAGATGAGGAGACTGGTGTGAAGATGCTAGAAACGGCACTGCCTGGGGAAGACGTGATAAAAGACCGCGAAACCGCCGTGGCCCTTTTGAGTCAGCTGACCTTCCTGCCCTTAGCAATCATGCAAGCAGCGGCATTCATCAAGGAAAACAGCATCAGCCTTGGAGACTATCTAACTCTGCTACAGGAGCAGGAACCAGAGGTGGTGGAGCTTCTAAGCGAAGATTTTGAGACAGAAGGGCGTTATCAGGATGTCCCCAACCCGGTAGCAACCACCTGGTTAGTTTCATTTCAGCAAATCCAGCAGATTGATCCACTGGCTGCTGAGTATCTCTCATTCATGGCTTGCGTCAACCCACGAAATATACCACAGTCCCTCTTGCCACCAGCAAAGTCCAAGTTAAAGCTGGTGAACGCCCTAGGGCTTCTCAGTGCTTATTCATTTATTTCTGGCCAAGCCAGGGATAGCCCTCTTAACCTTCATCGACTTGTACATCTAGCGACTCGCAACTGGATGAGGAGAAACCAGCAATTCACGTTATTTATCTGCAAAACAGCAGACCGGTTAAGCGAAGTCTTCCCCAATAATAACCACACAAATCGGATTCTGTGGCGGACATATTTACCCCATGCATTATCTTTGTTAGAAGAGGATGAGTTTAGAGGTCAGCAAGAACAATACATAGGCTTGCTTGAAAAAGTTGGGGACTGTCTGTTCAGTGACGGGAGATATAATGAGGCAGAAGCGCCGTTTTGCGACGTCAGGGACATACGGGAGAAGCGAAATGGGGAAGCACGCCTTTCAACTTTGACCAGCATGAGCAAATTAGCATCAGCATACTTTGGCCAAGGTCGATACACGGAAGCGGAGGCGCTCAATATTCGTGTGTTAGAGACCAGAAACCAGATACTGGGTCCAGAGCACCCTGATACCCTGACCACTATGACTAGCCTAGCAGCAATAAGCCATCAGCAAGGACACTTTAAACACGCAGAAGAGCTCATGGTGAAGGTACTGGACAGTCAGAATAGAGTGCTAGGTTCTGAACACCCCTCGACTCTGGCCAATACATCGAAACTGGCATCAGTTTATATGATGCAGGGACGATATAGACAAGCTGAAGAGCTGTTTACGCAAACAATGGAGAGAATGAAGAAGGTGTTGGGCCCTGAGCATCCTTCTACTTTGTCTACTACGAACAGCCTAGCCACACTCTTGAAAACCTGGGGGGCAAAAACCCGATTGAAACTAGCGGAAGAGCTGGAGAAGGAAATGATTGAGACCCAGATGAAAGTGTTCGGCCCCAGACATCCAACAACCCTGATCGGCATGAATAACCTGGCGTTGACATACTGGTACCAAGAAAAATGGCAGCAAGCAGAAGAGCTCGGGACAGAAGTAATGGAGGCCAAAAGGCAACTGCTTGGATCGGAACATCCATACACTCTGACCAGTATGAATAACCTAGCAATGACATATTCCCAGCAGGCCAAATGGGGACAGGCAGAGGAGCTGATGACCCAGACACTGGAAAGCCAGAAGAATGCATTAGGCTCCGAGCATGTTGACACGATAACCAGCATGTTTAACCTCGCTCATATTTGGAGACAAACAGGCAGACACAGCGATTCCATTCGATCCCTGGCTGAGTGTGTCCGACTCCGTGAGAAGCAGCTAGGACCCAAGCATCCAGATACGGTGAGAGCGAGGGATATACTCAGTCAATATGAGGAGGAAATAGACCAGGACGAGGACCAGGAATCAAGCGTGTTTTCGGAGACAGAAACCTCAGGCGATGAAACGATAGGATGAACCTTGTAATTTGTGCACCCAAGCTGGTCTTCTCGGGTAAACCTTCTACCGCATACGTTTCTTCTCACCACTCGAACACCAGGCAGAATAATCTTCCTTCTTGTATGCACAGTTATCATTCTCAAGCCACGTCCGCAATTAGCCATCGCCTTGCCTTCTGGCGTTGAACTACTGCACATCAAATACTTAATAGAACCTGGATAAATTGTTGTGAGATGGCTCCCTCAACGAAAGTAACGAAAGCGTCCCGTATTACAATTGCTTGTAACGCCTGTCGATTTCGGAAGCAAAAAGTGAGAAGCATATCGATTCAAACTTTTCCCTGGACTATAGAGCTAATATATTGTGTAGTGTAGTGGCAAAAAGTGAGGCTTGACTCTTACCCATAACTGATATGGACCGCATTGTAACTAATAGGGTGATCTCAAGGCCAGTGTGTACCCAATGCCTCCAGCACAATCGGATATGTGACTGGCCTGAGCAGCTTAAACGGTTCGTGTGATACTCGATCTAAGACTTGGACCGCAGATATCTCATGCTCCTACAGTGGTCCTGCAAAAGGCTATATAGAGTCCCTGGAGCACCGGTTGCAAGAAACAGAAAACGTCTTGCTTAATGTGCTCTCCCAGATCTCGGACGCTCAACTGTCCGCCAGTATCGCTCAAGGCCAGCAGTATAGAACAAGAAACAACAACGGTCACTTGCTGTACTCCCCAGTGCCCCGTCTAGGGAGAAGAGGCGCGGAGTACTGGAAAAGATTTCCTCTGGACACTCCCCATAATGTCCGCGAATGGCAATATGACTGTCTAGATCAAGGCTTAGAACCTTCAACGCCTAGCGTCTCTGATAATAATACCAGTCTGCAATTATCAGGAGCCGAGTTTGCTGAAGAAACGATCGTTGAGTCAAACAATCAACGCGAGCCATCCGAATACCCATCTTCGGACATGTCTCAGACTGAGTTCAACACCAAACAAGGTGAAAATAACGGCGTACCGCTCTCCCCTAAGACTACAAGCCCGTTACCTCCCAATTTCAGCAGAAAATCGGGAAAACCACCCCCTACGAAAGCATTTCGATCTATCCAAAGTGATGTAGGGCTTCAGACGAGACGCCATACCGTACAGGCCCAGCCAGAGACCCTAGAAGGGCTCAGTACCACGCCGCAGGAACCCAACTTTTGGAGTGGGGCGCCGTCTGTCAACTTTCAACAACAGTTCCTCTGGTAGTTGAACATTGAACTTATAACTTCACGATAGTGAACCCAATCAAAGAAACCGTGTACTGAGATTATGGCTGGCCCATTCCATCGTACGTCGGGAATCCCAGAAATTGTAACAGAATCATCAACTATCTTGGCCAAATGAGAAAGACGATACCACTATCAGTGAGTTGTACTATGTCAAAGAAATTCCCATTAAATGATACTATCGATGGTTGGTTATACTAAGTTATTCGAGACATTCAGCTGCATCATCGCCAAACCTCGCCGTCAGCTGTGGATCACGACTTTCCTGACGCCACATGGACTTCAATGCTTCCAGTTCCGGTGTCGCGCGTCTTGATATATACTAGATCAAGGGTGCCATCGTGATTGAAATCACTCAATTCCCAGAATCCATTGTTCTCCGGGTAGAAGGTTGTGCCAACCTCCTGAACGCGAGTGTTGTAAGTGGACGAGCCAGACGCAACATGCACCTCAACCTTTCCAGTTCCCGTGTTCTGAGTCTTGATGTAAGCTAGATCCAATTTTCCATCGCGATCGAAGTCGACCATCTGCCAGGCGCCATTATCTTCTGGGTAAAATGTCGTCCCAACCTCCTGGATTCGCCTCTGGTAGTTTGATGCTCCAGATGCCACGTGCACTTCGACCTTCCCTGTGCCTGTATTACGGGTCTTAATATAAATTAGATCCAGCTTTCCATCACGGTCGAAGTCTGCCATCTGCCAAACACCATTATCCTCCGGGTAGAACGTGGTTCCCGTTTCCAGAATACGTGTCTGATAGTTGGATGACGCGGACGCAATGTGTACCTCCACCCTACCGGTCCCGGTATTCCTGGTCTTAATGTAAACAAGATCAGGTCTGCCATCACCGTCTGCATCAATCAGTTGCCACGTTCCATTATCCTCAGAGACAAATGTTGTTCCGACTTCAAGGGTGCGAGTCCTGAATCCAGATGAACCCGACGCGATGTGAACCTCTACCTTCCCAGTTCCGGTATTGGTGGTTTTGATGTAGGCCAGGTCTTCGGTGGGATTGCTGGGAATCATTTGCCATGGGCCATGTGGATCTGGAGCACTGAAGGTACTGCCGGTCTCAAGAATACGAGTCTGATAAGGAGCCCCATGAGCTGGGTTTGCGAGAATAGCCAAAGGGAGAAGAATGTAGAGGGAAAAAAGAAGTTTGCATCGTTCGAAGGTCGCCATTTTTTTTTCTCACTTTATCTGCAAATGCTGAGAAGTTGTATTTCCCAGTCCAAGGCCATGTTCATCTTTTTATACCCCGTTCTTGGTACTTTGTCATATCGTATGACTTCCATCCGAGGAAACACATTCTCTGAGTGTAGATGAATGCTCCTTGAGAAACACCCCCGGATGGCTAGATTCTCTTCTGCAGCTCGTATCTGCATGTCTCTTCACAGTACAGGAACTGGCTCATTGCTAGCGCGAAAAATCAGTAAGCATGACAATAAGCATAATGCGTTTCGACATGTGATTAGATGATGGAGCAATAATGGTAATTTGTCAGACCGTCGGGGGGCGAATCGCTTCAGATTCCCTGTAGCACTTCGCGCTATAATGCTTACCCCAACGTCGTATTGCAGGTGTCCTTCATGGGCTAATCATGTAC
Organism: Aspergillus pseudonomiae; assembly: GCF_009193645.1. Classification (NCBI taxonomy): domain Eukaryota; kingdom Fungi; phylum Ascomycota; class Eurotiomycetes; order Eurotiales; family Aspergillaceae; genus Aspergillus; species Aspergillus pseudonomiae. The sequence continues at coordinate 139,338 of NW_022476079.1, read as the reverse complement.
CGCAAGGATAATGACTTGTTTGAGTAGATTAAAGCGCTCCCTTGATTCTGCATCAGGACTTGTCATGCGACCGTAAGGTGTTCTGCTAGTTCTACTTTTATTGACATTGATAGCATCGAACGATAGATATGACAGGGAGGTAATACCCTATATGGAGGTCGTAATATCAAGAACTGTCATCCGAATCGGTCATATCCTGTTCACCCATATCATCAGAGCTATCGAATTTCGCAAACTCCATGCCCGAAGCATCTCCATAAAGCTCAATGCGTCTCTGGTCTTCCAGCCATCGCATAATCTTATATTCTGCTTGGGAGACAGCTCGAACGAGGGTAGATAATGATACCCCAACCACCTTTGCTGCCGTTTCGTAGAAAGGCCGCGCATTCTCGGGCAAATCAGACTCCATTCTATATCGCACATACATTGACCCTGGCCGAGGGATATCCAAGTCATCCTCAGCGATAACTTTCCGCGACTTAAGTTGTTGTGTAACTGCTCGTAGCATTGAGCCTATAGCTTCCTCGTCATCTTCGTCCGGAGGGCCTGCTACTTCTTGAGAGTCCGTGCTGGTTGGCCCAACGGGAAATAGCTCGCTTAATGGATTTGACGCTTTTCTCAAGGGTTAGAGGCACAAATAAAACAATTGTTTTCGATGCCGCCATACCTTTACTATTGTCGAGCCAGTTGTTCTCGTACCAACTCATGTACTCATCCAGTTGACTCGGTGTCATGTTGAACACATCACGCTCATTCACTAAGATTTCATTACCTTTGCCAATTCTGCCCCTTGCGGTTTCTCGGCTATCGAAATGTCTCTGGGTTTGGGCCCAGAGCTTCCAATCGATGACTTGCGTGGTGGGTTCTTTTGCCGAGGTAGGGTATCTCTTAAGGTCGTCGAAGGGGAAAAGTAACTTAGTCGATATAACTATGAGGCTGATCAACTGGATTTCAGGTAGGTCATGAGGTCTACTTCTGCCGGTAAGACCTTTCGGGAACTCGAAGGAAAACCCTAGAAGATCCTGCAGTCTTTTCACGGAGGAGTAGATGTCAACTAAGCAATATGTTAGTGTGTGGGCCGATCACCCGCACTGCGATTGCTTCTTACTTGGAAGAGCTAGTCTCCTAATATAGTGATATAGTATCGGGGGCAGATTTAGAGCTGGGAAGTGTACGCCAAACTTGTGGCGATAAAGAAGTGACAATTGCAACACAGCCTTATGGAGGTGCTCGGCTTTCAGCAACCTCTAAGAGATGGTCAGTATATGATTCTGAGAAAGAGGACAAGGCTGCTGACCGTGGTCTCGATTATTGAGAGATACTCCTGAGGTAATTTATCTCTCATTTCACGGGGGATTGAGCGTGTTACGCGAATATAAGGGATATCTCCGGACATGATCATCCTGAAGCGCGGGAAGTCAGATCATAATTTCCATCCGATACCCAGCCTAGGGGGTTTACCGATGAAAGTCCGCAACACTGACTGGAAGGCGCATTAAGAAAGCCCCTAGATAGCAGAGACCGACAGAGTCCACAAGTCGGGGCCATTGCAGATTCTTCCCGCCAAATCTAACGAGGTCTGGCTCCTCCTGGTCCGCGGTGGGCTGTGAGCTGAAGAACTCGGTCTCCTCGTCACCTTCGGATGGATTTTTTATCTTTTCCGAATAGGTTTCCAGACGAAGAGCCCACAGGTCACGGACAACATGCTGTACTTCATCGTCAGCCGACAGCATAGAATGAGATTGAACCAATGAGGGCGCACCTCAAGTTGCGCCGGAAACCCTCGGCTTTGCACCAAGGCATGGCACTGCTTCCAGAGGATCAACTGATACACCTGCAGGAAGAGGCTGTAAGCCTGTCGGCCACGATATGCTGACAGAAATAAATTAACACCTGATGCGAGTCCAGCCGGATTGGCGACGCTTACTCTTTGCACCCTTTTCGGTCGCGGCCTTCTTCACCCGATTCGTCTTGCCCTGTGTCCCAAAGTCGTCGGGCTCTTCTTCAACTTGCCGGCCCTTGTTTTATTTCGTAAGCATGGCTCTTCCCTTTTTGCTTCTGCTCTTCTGCCTGCTCAGCGGGCGAGGTTAAAATAGGCTACAAGCATACCTCTTGCTGATGACCCCGTCGGCAGAACCAGAGCCCATTGTCGAGATAATACCGAGTTTCACGGCACCCTTCCTGCCCACAGACCCCTCTGGTAGTGTACTCCATGGAGGGCACAGGTGTTCTTCATTCTTAAATCATTCAGATACTAAGTATAGAGGTCATGGGCCTTTTCCTTGTGGTGTGAGGTACGTTTGTGGTTGAGTGCTGAATGCGGGCAGAATTGAAGTTGTTTTTGGAAATTTTCTTTTTCTGCCCTCACCTTCCCATGGCATGGAAAATCATTGCAAACATATTTATCACCTCGCGAAAATTTACCTAACGTAGAGTACTGTCGGCTCACGGTCCCCAAGGATGGATTTATATGTTAATTTATAGAACCGTTACATATATTAACCTGTCTCTTGTTTCGGCCATGCTCTTTTTTGGGCTTTTATTCTGTCCCCATTTCCAATCTGTATAGAAGCTTAAACCTACGAGATTGTGTTTTTACAAGTCGGAAAAAGGAATAGAACCAAAAACAAAAGAAAAAAGAGCCACTTGTGAATTAGGTAGAGCCATTGAAATTTTTAGAATTCGTCAAAATATCGTGAAAGCTGGACTCAGACTGGTTCCCGTCATGACAAAGCACGCTTTACGATGCCAACTAAACGCAACCCTCTCCAAGGCTCAGTCGTCAATATAAGAGCCAGGTTGGATCTCGCCCAAAATGTGACATCCTTCACAACCCAAGGGTCAAACTTCAAGGATACCCTGGAACACACAAGGGCCAACGGAGCACAAATAGAGTCCATGACTATGGTAATTTAGTTACCCTTGGGGGCTTCCTTGACATCCATGGCGCACTCCTCACCCATGGCAGCGAGGATGATAACGTCTAGCTTCGTTAGTAACGACCGGATGGTGAGCACGGTGTGGGATACTTACTGCAGTCCTTGCCATCGTCAAACATGGTCTGGATCCTGTCACCGAGCTCGCCGTCGGGGAGCTTGACGTCGTCCTTGCTGTCGCCGTTTTCATTCATCAGGTTCAGGAAACCATCGTCGATATTAAGCTATGCGAAATCAACAAAAATTATCCTGGCCAGGCAGGGATCGACTTTTCGGGCTACTTACAAGCTGGTATTCGGTACGCTTGACGAAGGGAACATCCATGTTGTGGGTGGAGGGGGACAGATCTTCAAGCTTCTTGCCGGTGAAGATGTCGATAGCGACCAGGTGAACCTTGGCGTGACCGTGCTTTCCGGTCTTGGAGGTGGACATGTCGACAATCTTGCAAGGGCGGCCCTTGATGACAACGTGACCGTTCTTCCTCAGGGCAGAGCACTGCTGGGGGTAGGTGGTGGAGGCACCGGCATCACCACCGGCTTCGGCATCGAAAGCCTATGTAGAAAACGCTGTCAATCAAACTGTAGTAAAACGGGTCGAGAGATGCGCAGATGCATTTACGTGCAAGAACGAGGCGAGGGGGTCATGATGCGGGGCTGAGAAATACTCTACAGCCCCGGTACATCAATACGGGGTGGAGAGAAGTGTAGAGGAGCGAATACATACGTGCTCAGCTTCAGACATGGCGATAGATTTGGGTGGGGTGAATGACAAGAGGGGGGACAGAGACTTGGAGGGAGAGCGAGAGAGGAGAAAGGAATTGAGTCTTGAAGAGAGGGGAAAAGAGAGAAAAATTAGAAGGTTAAAAGAGACGAAGAGAGAAAATGAGCAACCGCCGAATGAAAAAAAAGTATTTTGTTGTGGCGGGGTGTTGATGTCGCTAGACCCTAACAGGGTTAGTCTCGGATATGCTGTGTCTCTGGCCTGCTCGGAACGCCGTAGCATCTCGACCCGTCAATAGTTGTCCCTTTATTGGTGTACCTCATGGGTGTCAATGGAAACTACCTACAAAGGTCTCCTGAACATTAGACCTTATACCAACCTCTCAATTCTTTCTCTCCCTCCTTTCTTCTCCACCCTCTCCTCCCCGGAAGCTCATATTCACTGTCTAACTGTGCTGTTCTCTCCTTACCACGAGTGTGATTAAATTAACTGTTGAAACGGCCTTTCTCAATGAGGCCGGTGGGCTATAGCTCCATACCTGAACGCCTCTCCAGGCTGGCCTTTCACCATGTGGCTTGACCGCATGTCCGGTCATTCGACCCCTCCAGGACCTCCGATTGATAGTCGCAGCAATTCCCCCCTTCCTCGACGGCCAACTTCTCGTCTATCCCCCTATGCACAAAATAGTCGCCCGCACCCGAGTCGACCTGGATCGTCCTTGTCTAACTTACTCACTCCTAGCGACTCCACTACATCTCTCTCCGCCACCCCACGTGGCGATGACTCGGTCTTGAAACAATCTCCTGCGAGGGCTCGCCCATCTAACGTGGCGGATCCACTTGATGTACTAAATGATGTTATTGGAAAACGAAAGGAAACGCTGGCGGAAACAGAATCGCCTGTCTTATCTTCTACACCTGAAGCAAAGCCGTCGCAGTTGGTGGCGGAGATCGACTTTGGAGACCTCAGCCTCGAGGAGTTTGTCACGAAACCAGATGAGCCGAGGAGGGTTTCAAATAGCGACATTGGAGCGCAAACAATCCAACAATTCGAGAAGGAAAGAGATAAATTTCAGGATCTACATTCGGCTATCACAGGCTGTGACGATGTTTCTAAATCGGTAGAAAAGTACCTGAATGACTTTCAGACTGAACTCGGTGCAGTTTCGGCGGAGATAGAGACTCTCCAGACTCGATCCATACAGCTGAATGCAATGTTGGCGAATCGACGCAATGTAGAACAACTTCTAGGGCCCGCTGTGGAGGAAATTTGCATCGCTCCAAAAGCTGTTCGACTAATTGTAGAGGGGCCGATCGATGAGAATTGGGTCAAAGCGCTGAATGAGATCGAGAGCCGGGCAGCGACTATCGAAGCCAAAGCTTCTAGCCCCAGTAGCACAAAGTCGGTCGAGGATGTTCGTCCACTGCTGAGTGATATCAAGAAAAAAGCAGTTGAGAGGATCCGGGACTATCTGGTCTCACAGATCAGAGCCCTGCGATCCCCAAATATCAACGCCCAGATTATCCAACAGCAGCGCTTGGTGAAATTCAAGGATTTGTATAGTTACCTGTTCAAAGCACATCCCACCCTTGCGGGGGAGATCGCGCAGGCTTACATCAACACGATGCGGTGGTATTATCTATCTCATTTTACTCGCTATCTTCAAGCGCTTGAGAAGATCAAGGTGTACCCTAGCGATCGAAATGAGGTTCTGGGGGGAGATCCCTCGGCTCCAAAATCAGGTGAGCTTTGTTTTTGTTTTTGTTCTTTTTTCTCTCGCTACGCTCCTGAATCTGACCTCGCTATAGGAAATCTTGTCCCCGGTGGGCGGACTGGTCCCGCGGCTCATGACCCATTCTCGCTCGGCAGGAGAATTGAAGTCTTGCGAACTAGTAATCACATGGCCATATCTTCATATGTGGCAGAGGAAGACACGTCTTTCCACGGAATTGAGGTCCCTTTCAGGAACTTCAACCTGGCTTTGATGGACAATATCTCTGCCGAATACTCCTTTATGACGGAGATGTTCTCCACTTTGTCCTTCCAGCAGATATCCCGCAAAGCTACTGAAATATTCGACCCGGTCTTTGCTCTTGGGCAAGGACTGACCAAGCAGTTAGTCGAGCACACGACCGACTCTCTAGGCGTCCTAATTTGCGTACGATTGAATCAGCAGGCCGCCTTTGAACTCCAACGTCGAAAAGTACCCGTTGCTGACGCGTACATCAATGGTATAAACATGCGGCTCTGGCCGAGGTTCCAAGTGATCATGGACCTTCACTGCGAGTCTTTAAAGCGGGTAGCTTCGCACACAGGCCGAAGTGCCGTATCCGCCCTATCTCTGACTGGCGGGGATGACTTGAACCAATCCTCAGCGCCCCACTTCCTGACGCAGAGGTTCGGTCAGTTGTTGCATGGCATCTTGGTGCTGAGTAGTGAAGCTGGAGACGACGAGCCGGTGTCTAATAGTTTGTCGCGGTTAGCAGCCGAGTTCGATAACCTTTTGGCGAAACTGAGCAGGATCGGCGGCGATGCGAAGAGACGGGAAAGATTCCTATTTAATAATTATTCTTTGATTTTGACTATCATCAGCGTATGTTAGTTGCCTCCTCTAGGAACCGCTTTCACTGACGTTCAGACAGGATACCCATGGCAAATTAGCAACCGAACAGAAAGGGGTAAGTGCTAGACTCTTCGCCCTCTACCCAAGCAGTTAGACTAATGCTATCTAGCATTTGGACGACATGTTGAAGAATGTTGGAAAGCGTGGTTAGAATCCTCGACTCTAGTTTAAACACTCGGAAGATACATAAGATACTATAGACATACAGCTTCTACGAATCGCTTCAAACTCCTGATGTAGATAGCATAGAGATTTTGCGCATGCACTCTAGTACATGAAGTGTGACCAAGAATGACTTAGTTCTCATATAATGCATGCATGTATTAATGCAGCGATTGTGAGGTCGCCTGAACCTTTACCCAATCTAGAACACAGAAACACCTTTCCTTATCGCCGCGCTCTTATCGCCGGACTCCACGTGGGGAATTGCGCCATTGACAACAACTCCCCCTAGTTGAAAAAAGACCTGGTCAATGAGCCCCCTACATTAATCCAACTCCATATCTCAGAGAAACATGGCTACGCGTACAAGTTTCTCTCTTTCGAGGAAACTCCTCCACCCGCGGCGCAGCTTCTCCAGCACGCGAACAGCCAATGCAGATGTCACCCATGCGGTAAACACCTCTCCTTGACCCTTCTCAGCGCACTTTACAAAACAAACGCTCATTCACACAAAACATAAAGGTCATTGGTGCGGGGGTGGTCGGTCTGGCAGTGGCCCGGGAATTGGCATCGCGAGAGGGCACATCAACCATTCTTCTGGAGAGACATGATGCGCCAGGCACGGAGACCAGTAGTCGCAATTCGGAGGTGAGTAGTACCACCACCCTGTTTGCATTGAATCAACGCATTAATTACAATTGGCTTTTTCTTCTCTTGCACACAGGTCATCCATGCCGGGTTATACTACGGACCCGATACCTTGAAGACCAAGCTCTGCATCAAAGGAAAAGAGATGATGTACGATCTATGCGCGCGCAACGGACTCCCTCACCGCAACACGAAGAAATGGATCGTCGCGCAGACAGAAGAGCAATGGGCCGCGGCGCTCAAGACCCACGAGCACGCACAGAACATAGGCGTACCGACGCGACTCATCGGTCGCGCAGAGGCTCAGGCTCTCGAACCGGAGGTGCAGGCTCTCGCGGGGATTGTCGAGAGTCCGACTACGGGCATCGTAGACAGCCACTCCCTGATGACCTATCTGCAGGGCGACTTCGAGGACCGTGGCGGCGACTGTGCGTTTCTGACGAACGTAACGGGAATCGAGGCGCTGGATGGAGGAAAGAACGGATACCGGATCACGGCGGTCACGAGCGACGGGACTGAGACGTCCATTACAGCTGAGACGCTGATCAACAGCGCCGGGAACTACGCGTGCTATATCAATAACATGATCCTCCCGCCCGAGCGACACCGCACCCCGTACTACGCCAAGGGAACGTACTTCTCGTACGCGGCGTCGTTCCCGAAAACCTCCGTGCTGGTCTATCCAGCCACACTGCCCGGCCACGGCGGCCTGGGCACCCATCTGACTCTAGACCTCGGCGGCCGCATACGATTCGGCCCCGACGTGGAATGGGTGGACGACCCGAACGACCTCGTGCCCAGTCCCGCCCGGCTGGCGCAGGCGCTCCCGGAGATCAAGGCCTATCTACCCAACGTGGACCCGGAGGCAATCAGTCTAGACTACTGTGGGATCCGGCCCAAGCTGGGGCGCGGTGGGGCCGTGAACACCGGCAAAGGGTTCCAGGATTTCATCATCCAGGAAGAGGAAGGCTTCCCTGGGTTCATTAACCTGCTAGGAATCGAGAGTCCAGGGCTGACGAGTTCGTTGGCGATCGGGGAAATGGTGGAAGGCCTGCTGTATGGGAGGAAATGATGATCGTCCCACATGCATGGAAGGATTCTTAAACAATTTTCATCGTGTATATACCCGCTGTACATAAACATCGCATGCATATGCATATGCAAACCATAGACGAGAACTATTTTTGATACATCATATTCTTCAGTATTATTAAGTTTCATACAGCCCTAACAAGGAAGGCCCACTTCTCCCGAGGTCTATACAAAAAGAACAGGGGAATCATCTGCGAGACGAAGAAAAACCGTTACTCATCGCTCCACCTTATTAAGCTTGTCCGGATGCTTAATTGGTAGCCAAGCGGAAGCAATTCGCCATCCAACCTCTGGTTACGTCAACACTTTTACCATTTCCGGGCCTGGTTTTCCAATCCGATGTGGCCCCCCCCCCCATTGTCCTGGGATTGTCGTGTTGGTTCTGGACCAGGTTCGAGCTGGGTTCTGTCTACTTGCGGGGTTCGTTGAATGGGTGCTATATATTCTCCGGAAGGATGTACTCGCCACGAAAAGTGCTTCTAGGTTACTTGTCGATTTACATTCATTTTATTCCGCAGGACATTCCTCTTTCTCTACTGGAATCAATCACTCATTATTTGATTTCCTTCTCTTGGGTACTTTATACATATGAATATACATTACAGAACAATGCCGCATTCAACCCAAGCATCGGATCGTCATGTATCAAAACCCTCCTACCGTCATCAACCATACTCTCAACCCCAGCCATCCAAGAAGTCGAAGTCCCAATCAAAGCCTAAACAGCCCAATACATACAACAGATGTTGGGATTGGATTGTTACAGATGGTAACTGTCACTACGCAAAGAACCGTTCGACATTCCGAAGCTACCGACGAGCGCCGGGCAAGATCGCCGGCTCACGTGTCCTTGGTGTAGGGAGTGTTGAACTGCGTGTCCGACGACGCTCGGGCGATGGAGCGATCAACACACTTGTGCTCGATAACGTATTGCATATGCCGAATGCGCGGTGCAATGGGTTGAGCCTGCCAAAATACCGTGAAACACACCCATTAGCGGGGGTAGATGGCGAAGGTGACCACGTCGAAGCGCGGAGTGACGATGGATCGGAGCCGGAGTGGTATGCAGAAAGGTACCATGGACTACCAAGAGTTGTGCTTGCGGGCGAACCTCAGGGAGAATCACATCTGAGCGATGATGGTCATAATATGCTTTCTGTGATGGCTTCGAATGAGGAGATGGAAAAACTTTGGCAGAGGGTGCAGAATAGAAGTTGGGTGGCGTAGGGTGATTCTGGTGCAAGGTGATCTGTGACATGGTTTACAACATTTTCGTGGCTGTTCAGTGTATATTTGATCGTTTGCGTGAGGGTATTTGGTATGTGGTCATTGGCGTAGAACTGTGAGGTCTTCCATGTGTATACCACCCGTATGTGGCTGAATATAAATCATCCCGTTCAGATTGGTATTCGATGCGAAACTGATAGGGTCCTAATGTCCCACCGCGCATTCATGTCCTCGTTTTACACCCTCGTGGTCAAGCGCTCGAGGCGGCTTCCCAGGTTGCTTCTGCAGGTCACTTGGAATGTTGGAAGGATCATCGTGCGATAATTTAGAAAATGGCCGACCCTCGTAGGCTCAATCCATATCCATCAGGACGTCGCTCATTATATAGAGCACGTGGGAAAATTTGCGAACGCTCCATTTCCCAGTATCCTTCAATAGGCCCGCATAGTCCAGCAAAATTCGTCGCGCCGAGTGATAGCCACTCTGAAAAGGGACTCCACGGAAATACACCGTGCCCCCTTTTCGAATGAAATTCACCGCTGCCTCATCCGATTCTGTACACGATTGAGCCCCATTAGGCTCCATAAAGCTGGTGAACCCCTCGCCACACAGACCATTCCAGTCTATATCATCCAGGATGTCGATTGGTGTGCCTCCAGTTTGTGGCTCAGTGCTATTGGGCACCATGTATATGTACAGACCCAAGACGAGAGCTGCGGAAAAGAGTGAAAAGACTGAATGAAACGTAATGTGATCCGATGCTTTGCGATGGATCATAATTTTGTACACGTGGGCTGCGTGGAGACAAGCCCTCCGGGCGGCTGGTGTTTGCGACCAAGCAGCAATATCGTCGAGGGCTTTCCGCGCGGGGCCTGGACCTGCACGGCCTGCAGCCAGTTCAAAGATTTGGATATCTGCTGTGAGATTCATACACATGTTGTGCCACAGGATACTAGCGTTGGGGTCCAGGTGCCCTAGGATATAACTGTATTTGCTAGCAATCTGGATTTGAAGGGTTGAAAGACATCTGGCACGGCCATCCATGGCGTAGGTGTGACATGGAGCGAATGGGTAACTTGCGCGATGTGATAGGAGGCGGTGATATGCCTCTGAAAGCTTCAGCTGCACCATTGATAATACTGCATGCATGCCAAGATTATCGACATGGCTGTCCAGTGATGCGATCTCTACATTTTCTGATGGAGACAGCACAGTGGGCATTAACATGCACTGCCCCCCACGAATCAACTGTACCCACTGCGCTGAACTCTTGGCTTCAAAGAGCACTTCACTACATGGTAAAATGAGCTGAATAGTATCGGAGACGATGATGGGGCTGGTGGACAGGAATGATGATAGCCAGGCATCTAGAACGAGTAGTGCAATAATTAATCTGCTTGGTCAGTGAGGGTCTGGGCTTCATTATATCGGGCGACGAACCGTTTAACAGATTCTACTTTGCTCCAGGCTTTCCATCTCAGAACATTGTCTGTAATACTTTCAAACATACTTTTGTCGAGCAATTGGCCTTCGGTAGCCGAAAACAAACCGTGCCTTTGTGCGACCTATACTGAGTTAGTGTGAAATGTTGTGGATAGTCTTCCATATTTACCGATATGAGGTTGACGTAGAGCATCTGGCTTTTCTCGATATGGCCCTTCTCCTATATAATAATTAGCAACCAGTAGCATTTCGGCTGAGACACTACGTACCCCAGTCAGAGCAGCTAGATTTAGAAAAAGAACGGAGGCTGCAAATGCCGACATAGTGTTTCCCGAGCTTTCAGTGTCAGCAGCACACATGGCCAACTCAGCTGTGAGTTTCTCCAGGACGAACTGGTAGAAAAGAATATCAGTAAATCAATGGTCCGCGGGGTTTCTCTAGACGACATCTTACAGTGAAATTCTTGGAGACGAAAGAAGCTGTACCCTGTGTTCCTAGGAGAGTCATCCCAATTAGGCACATGACATAGAGTACCGAAGGACTGGTGTTTTTGGCGGAAAAGGTCGGGAGATGGATAAAGGGCACGAGCGGATGAAAGCTGCGAAAATATAGGTCAAGTGCCATGTCTAAAATTTCAGCGGGAGGAAACTGAGCAAGGGCGATCAGTGCCGAGTCGTAAGCTGGAGGAGCGTTGGAAGTACGATTTCGTTGGCTGTAGAGTCGCATATATCCGAACGTGGCATGCAGGTGTCTTCTGCAGTCCTCATCAAGGCCGTACCTTGACTTCTGCAGCAAGACTGGCGGACTGCTTGGCGATTGCCCAGGGTGCACCGCAAAAATATTATCTATGCTGCCGTACGCCACATCCCGCCAGATATCATTGATAAGGCGCCCGGTGCTATTCGATGGACCTAACCAACAGTTCTGAACTTTGGCAAATCTGTCATTCGGAATAGCTGCACCGGCTTTTGTATCGCCTATATCAGTGGAGGGTCCATCATGTCGTTCGGGGCGCTGTGTTGCGGAGGTACCCACGTTCTCCTCAATCAGACCAATGTTAGAGTCATGTCCAAAATCCAAAGAACCAGGATATGAAGTTGCGTCAGAAGGATTCAACCATAGCTGAAGTGATTCGTTTGGCATAGGATCAAACACAGGCCCTCTGTAGGACGGTTGGTATACCGTTGGTTCCTCGAAGTACGTTTGTTGGCCAACCACGAGCATTGCATTGGCATCAGGCTCGGTGCGCGCATGCTGAGACGAGACGTCCGCCAAAAAGTCCAGGGATGATGGGAGACCTGCTGCCGCAGCGATGGGCATGTCGCGAGGCTCTACCGCTTGCGTTTGAATTGAAGTAGAATAAACGCCGGCATCCGCATGAGGAAAGAATTGTTGACCATTTTCAGGGATATTGGACGGTTGATAGTGGAAGTCCTGGGCAGATGCCGCGGAGGGCTGTTGGTTGAGTGCCTTGGTGGTCGTGTGCGCAGCTGGACCGTTATGGCCCTTAGCATGCCGGCTTAGAACATCGCTGGAGTTTGTAAGTCACAGCCGCTTACCCGTCGAATGCAACCTGTGTGTGTGCAGGCTCTCCAATGTTTAAAGAATGCTGATCGCGTTGGAAGCTGCATACCTTCGAGAGAACCGTTTATGGCAGACATTGCATTCGTAGGGCTTTTCTTTCGTATCTGTGATATATTAGAAACCATCCCGGAGAAAAGTCCGGGCGAGATTAACTGACGGGACCGTTCATGGCGCTTGAAATGCTCTGTCTTTTTGAAGCGACGGTCACAGATGTTGCACTTCTTTATAACCATGATGGAGCTTGCGAGGTTGCAAGGACAGATAGTTGATTGAGGTCTCCGACCGTGAGAGCATTGCACTCAGTCAAAGCAGTCAGGATAAAAAAGGAGTCGACCGACGACAACGCTTGAGGTGTAGAAGAAGTAGAAGGGAGAAAAAGGATGGGGCATGCGGGATGGGGGATCATTTTGGGTTTCTAACCTCTGCTAGTAACAATACCTACTGGTAAGTAAGTTGGATACATACATTACTACCAATACCCAATGACTGGATATCATGTCGGTAATGAATAGTATGTAGTATTGCTGACTATCAGTGCAGAAATCCGACTCCAGTAGCCCATATCGTTCTCAGTAATGTACTCATTCAAGATGTACATGAGTGATATGATTGTTGAATATAGATGTTGTTGCAACCCGAATAGTACTTACTACTACATACATTTACACCTATAGCCAGCTGCAGAAGTGGTGCCCCATTTTAGTACCCCGTGGGGCAGCTAGATCGATGTAGTACCTGGTTATCAACGCCCCCGACCAAAAGCAATTACAGGTACTGTAACTAGTCACTCCTTTTGAGATTGTCAGTAACTGACTTCAGATTCCCATCGATGAAGTATTCAGGTATATTGCCTGTATTCAGCCCTGATAAATTACAACCTTCTTGGCGGCAAGCGGGGGAAAAGTCGGCATTTGCGGAGCCGTTCAATTGCCGACCCCGGTCTCCCGCAGCCCTATTTGCTAGTACGAGTATAACCACTTATACTACGACTTTGGAGCGTCCTCTTGACTATTGATATTCATGCTCAAATTCAGGATAGGTAAGGAGCAACATATATTGGTCGTGAATTGTGTTAGTATCGAGACTTTTCTCAACTATTACTATCCTCTAATGATCGACACAGATAGTATGATCTGGATTATCTATGGCCCTGACCCAGACATGGAATTGATCCAAGCTATGACACGCTAGACGTATTGGCAAGACTCGCGATACCTAAGAGAGTTAATAAAACAATAGACTCAGGGTATCCTAAGCTAGAATAAGCCTGCCGGAAGCCCCGGCCCACGAACGGCTGGATGACGCTCCGTTCTCCAATCACAAGCAAGCGTCAGGACTACACTGAGACTGCCAAGTTGCAGAAAACGTTTACTTTGTCGCAAGTCACATTTATCAACAGCTTAAATACCCCAAGTCAACCGTGTGGGATTTCACAGTCTAATCGAGAATCCTGAAGAGAAAAGATGGCGTCGGTTGCTGCAGTACTAGACAACAACTCCGGCATCACTCGTCGCTATGGATCAGGCTTGGTCGCTGTCTTTGGTAAGTTACAGATGCTTGCTGCCCTTGGTCTTGTGGCGAGCAAGCTTTCATACATCGTCATTTGTCAGGATGGTCTTTGCAAGTATTTCTACTGAACACACACACAAGTCGGTGCAACTAGCGGAATAGGGGAATCGACGGCCCGCGCATTTATACGCAACACAGACGCCTCTCGTGCCTACCTCATCGGCAGAGATGAGACAAGAGCAATGCACATTATCAAAGAATTGCACCAGATAAAACCGGAGTCACAAGTCACTTTCATCAAATCAGACGTCTCTTTGTTGCGTGAAGTAGATGATGCGTGCAGTGCCATTCAGCAGAAGGAGGATAAAGTCAATATCTTATTTCTGAGCCCAGGGGTAGGGACAACGAACGGTCGTGACGGTATGATGATCCTACTTCGAATCAAGCCACTAGCCTGATACTGATCCTTCTTATCTGAAGAGACCGACGAAGGCCTAGACAGAAAACTGAACCTTCACTATTATTCCCGGATGCGATTTGTGACAAATCTCCTACCGCAACTTATGAAGGCTGGTGACAGCAGTGAGCATGGGCTGCCACTGTCTCGCGTAGTCTCGGTTCTTGAAGCCGGAGGCGAAGCTGCTCTTCAACTTGATGATCTCTCTCTTAAAACCCACTATTCCCTTCGTAATTGCGCAAAACATGCAATCACCATGAACTCTGTTTCAATGGAGCATCTAGCTGCATCTTACCCACAGATCTCGTTTATCCACTCTTTCCCAGGAGTTGTTAAGACACGCCTTGACCGAAACTTCAGCACTGCTACTAAGTATGCTATTACCGCCTTGATGGTTCTCGCCAGGCCATGGGTGACTGATTTAAACGAAAGTGGAGAAAGACATCTGTATGCCGCGTCGAGTCCACGGTTTCCTCCACAGAAATACAAGGATGGTATACCTGATGCTGCGGAAGGTTCTGATGGTCACCCTGGGAGTGGGTTTTATCGACTTAGTTCAACCGGGTCGACATATAAACCCAGCAAGATCATGGAGGTTTACCGTGCGGAAGGGGTGAGAAGTTCGATCTGGCAACATACACTTGATGTCTTTGCAAAGGTCCGTGGTGCACCGGACGTGGAGCCATGATGCTAGACTGTACTTCATAGGACGGTCTTCACTGTTACTGCAGTGAGGAACATGTAAATCTGCAACATCCGATTACATAAAGTTCAGTTTCAGTTTCTTTAGCCCTCGTCTAGCTCTCCAATAGTTGCTGTGCACAATGATGTCTGGACACCCCTTGATGACCCATGACCACTTCTGAGCGAACACCTCCGAGACTTCCCAATTCTGCGGAAGCCAGGGATCACCCCAGACCATGACCCCGATATCGCCAGTGGTGGAATCCATCATATCAGTACACAGCTCGCAATCGTTGAATGACTCATCGGCCATGACAAGATTATCCCGCATTTGCGGAAACGGGAAACAATCTAGCCAGGGATGATGAGGTATTAAGGATTGAATAGCGGTGGGAAGGAGAGCAGCTGGGATACTTTCCTTATCGCGGGGTCCCGGCATATCAGTACTGAAGGGAGAGATGACGTCCTCTCCCATTGCATCCATGCGTAATCCAAGGGCTGCCATATTATCCAAAAAGGCACGGAGAACGTTGAATTTGCTCAAGGTAAATAGATGGTCGAGGCATGGATCTGCGGCATAGTATCTCTCATACGCTTCTGTGTTGAAGCGCATCATCATTGCTACCGCCTCTGAGAGCGTTGTGGGTCGAGGCATCTGTTGCGGCCCTTTGACTTGGTCTGGCCGTGGAAGTATTAATGCATAGCGCCGCGAGTCTGCCTTGTCATTCTTGGACTGCAAAAGAAGAGCCTTTTGCCGGTCATGGCGCTTTCTTGCTCCTATAAAGGAGTTAGTTTGTGCCGAGGTTGGGTTGTGAAAATAATCAACAAAGGTCGTAAGCTACAGAATAATAAAATGCCGTGATAGAGAGTCAAGGTGTGCGTCCAGGGGACCTACGCAAAGCACGTTGGTTCAGCTTATTCTGCAGCCTCTTCCGAAGAGCAGGATCTGTGATCCCAGTCCAGTCGTCGTCCTGCCGAGGGATCCGCTCTTGCGAGGACACTAGACCAAGCTCGAGGGGTGATGTGGAGACAGTATCCTTCATGTTGTCCTGTGAATGGGTAGTAATCATCACACATATACTTGCAAGAGGATGGAGTACGGACTTCGGAGAACAGAGAAGAACGAAAGGCGCGGAAAGAGTAAAGCTGCAGAAGGTTCCGATTGCGACTCCACTCGACTGCCTGGTGGCAAAGGTGGATCACTAAACTCAGCACCATGTTTATGAAACGGATCCTTTATCCACATCCACCGTCTGTGGGATCCATGGATGCAGCCGGATGACAGATTTTCAGCCAATCACCGACAATTGGGTATATAGTTCGGGTGAATGAAGTAACTAAGTATATACTCCTACACCCTGCACTGCAATAGTCGCTAAAAACTGTGTCTTTGCGGAAAGATTTTGGATGTTGAGTGAGGAGCTGGTGAAGCAGAATTTCGACTTTCAGATCCACACGGGACATGCAAAGCCCTGTACAATGCCAGCGTAGTTAAGGCTAGACAGAATACTGAGGATTTAACAAAGACTTCATTTCTTGCAAATCAAGGCTTAAGGCATTGAAGAAATATACAAACATAAAATAGCAATACATAATTAATATTACGCACCTATTACACACACACACACACACACACACACAAAAGAAAGTGCAATCTCTAGAAAGTTATCTCGCTATGTCCTGAAAGCTCGCCCTGGACCCATCTAAACAATTCTTCCTGAAGATCATGATTCTGGCTCAGCTTAGAACCAGATTCCGCCTTCCCAATAGGCCCATAGTACTGTCCGTGTTTCGCGTCGGGGCTTACAGCCGCGAAGATTTGTGAAAGGGCGCCCTTCTCTACTGGCGTTCCAGCCAAGAAAATCGCGGCATAGAGGAAGGGTTTAAGAAAAGCCCCCGTTGAGGCATGGTGGAGGTTCGTGGCTACCATACCCGGGTGGACCGGGATAATCTTGACTCCCGCTTCCCTCTCCGCCAAAGCTCTCGCATAGTGAAGATTGGCGAGTTTGGACGTCGTGTATCGCTCAGTAGTATGTCGGTTTGGGGCGCTCGTTCGAAGCTCATCAAAGTTGTAAACGTCAGTGGGCGCGCGGGCGTGGGCGGCAGAAGAGAGCATGACCATACGGGTCTGGCTATTCACTTTTGCCGTCTTGCGCAGAGTTGGTAGAAGCAGCTGGGTCAATAAGGCTGGGCCCAGGACATTGGTGCCGAATTGGATCTCGTATCCGTCCTTGGTGACATCCTCTGGGGTCATCATGATGCCGGCATTGTTGATCAGAATGTCCAAGCGGGACTCTTGACGAAGGAAGTCTGCCGCTGCTGCTTTGACGCTTTCAAACGATGCAAGGTCGAGCTGTAAGAAACGGATGTTGGTGGACTTTGGATTGTGCTGTTTTAGCTCTGCAATGGCTTGTTCAGCCTTGGGTTGGGATCGGGCGGCGAGATAGATAGTAGCCGGGTTATGTTGGCTGAGCTGGCGAATGGTTTCATAACCAAGACCCACGTTGCCTCCAGTGACGATTATAACCTGGCCGTGGAGATCAGGAATGTCCTGACTGCTGAATGTAGGCATGATAGGGTTGACTCGGCACTGCGCTGGGAGTTTGTCGTGGGAAAGTAACGTAGGTTAAGCTAAAGAACAAGTGTGGTACAATGAGAAGAAACCGAAGGTTGATGATTAGGAGACACAGGTCTGGCGACAAGAGTTTTCCTTTAGAGCCACTACCTGACTCCTTTGGCCGTGCTTCATTATATAGGCACAGAGTGCCCTCTAGCCAGAATCTGGCCAGAAACCTTTCGTCAAAATCCGACCGGTAAATTACTTTCTGCATCAACATCATCTAGTATAGTTGCGCAGCGGATATGATGATTGGTTGAAATTGTGTCATCCAACTACTAGTACATCCATGGATCATGGATGGTATCCACTATCAGGTATTCGCTCATTGATTATTGGATGAGAAGGTATGGATCCACCAGTTAGTATTGGATTGATGTTACTCGAATTTCATCAACGATTGGTTGAAAATCCGTCATCCAATGAATGTACAATCGCCCTACCTATGCTTAGCAATTTCAAACAACAGGGTAGACGAAGCTGCATTCGAAATGTCACTGTGGCGATGCAGATAATTTTGGCTAGCTGTGTTACTGGTGATGATGATGCCAAAGGCAAAGTTCGTAGGGCATTGCTGTTATTCTGATCAATGACAGTCTCTGGCTTCTCGGAGTAAAGCTGTAAACAAGCCTGGCTAACCTCTAAATAGTGCTATCATACTTGACTTACTATACGGATTACCTCCCGCCAAAATACCCTCTGGTAAGCCTCATATAAATAGTGATGAGGAGAATATCTGCAAGTTGGTTATTGGTGTTATTGTGTAAACTCATTGGATTAAATTCATCATTAGGGTCAACGTGTCACATGAGCTCACACGACTGTCAAACAAACGGCCCCAACTCTTGGATACCCACGGAGATAGGGCCGTCGAAAGCATCTAGACTCGATATTGTATCTGAGAGTGTCCAAGTGACTGTAGTACTAAGATCGTGGGGCAAGAGCTGTCTGTCTAGATCGCGTCTCGACTATAGGGTCGTGTAATTTGGCAAAGATATGGAGCAATTGATGCGGCGACAAAAGTACCATAACGACAACCAGCATCCACGTTGGGGAAAGTCGATCTCTAACTTAGTGTCTTCTACAGCGTTGACCGTTGACGCTAGTCGCTTTGGCCCAATCAGACTGTCAATTTAAATTAACTATCCGAGTCTAATCGCCCGAATGTTACGCTACACTACGCACCCAAGTGCAGATGGTTCCCTCACATGTTAGGTAATGCTCCACTAAACGCTGCGATTAGTGGCTCTTTGCAAATCAGACCGGCACAAGTGGCAGCGTAAAGTAAAGAAAAGTGGGCACGATGCCACCTTGATCGGTTTATCACACCATTCGAGTTACTCCCCGGTCCACTGACAGGGATATCTCAAGGACGAAGCCTCGGGAAGGGCAGCTGTTTTAAACCACAACGTCCGCCCTCTAAGATGAAAAAAAAAGGTCTTAAATTACGTCTGCTTCAGTTCCATTTGCTTCTTTGCTGAGAAAAATGTCCGAAGAAACGTCCCAAAAAGCTCACTATTCGTCTGTACTCGGAGCAGATCCTTTACTAATCGATGTACGCGTCTCAATGCAGGGTCTTTATGTGGTTGGCTGACATGGCCCAGGATAACTCCTCCGGTGGAGGAAATAATGCTGGCGATGAATACTCGTTCGTTCCCTGTTTCTTCTGGGGGATCAATAAACACCAGCAGAGAGCATAACTAACAGCGCATTGCAGAGCTCTCACCTCGGCAAGTGGGTTGACCTCAATGAGCGCTAGCATTACCGATTATAGGTATGATCTCCTGGTGCTTGCCCCACAAACTCTGAACGTTCGCCTGGCTGAAACGGTGTCTTTGACATGATTAGATATGAGGTATGGGCAGGAAACACATTAGGTAGTGGATTTAAGCTAATCAAATCTTAATAGAATGGACGTCGCTATCACGCTTATCGTGAAGGAATATATATAGGGGTAGATAGCGCATCGCATAACTAACCCATTATACGGATTGCTAAGTCTCCAATAGCCGAATGACGAAGCAGAACAAGACCGCATGGGCCTGGTGCACCATATATATTCTTTATTGCTGGAACGAAAGCTTCATCTGGCGCCTCTTGACGAGAGCCCCAAACGTGTTCTTGATCTGGGCACTGGGACCGGACTTTGGGCCATAGATTTTGCGGAGTAAGGATGCATAATTATCGCCCACGTTCTCATGCGTTAACATCCACACCACCTTATAGCGAACACGAAAATGCTCAGGTTATTGGTAACGATTTAAGCCCTATCCAACCCAAGTGGTATAGAGACTTTTCCTTTCTCCCCTCTCTTCACTACTGTAATTCAAGGAGTGATTCGAGCTTATGCTTTTTCCAGGGTACCGCCAAATTGCCAGTTTGAGATAGACGACTTTGAGTCAGACTGGATGTATAAAACGCCATTCGACTATATCCATGCGCGTGAACTGTCAGGGTGTATAGGCAACGTCGACAAGCTTTTTCGGCAAGTATTTGACCATACAAGCTCTGGCGGCTACTTTGAACTCCAAGCTGTCAGCGCCCATTTCTTATCCGATGATGACACCGCCGAAAAGGCTGTCACTGCTCAAGAGTGGATGAGACAAATCCGTGAGGGTGGTAGAAAGTTCGGTAAGCCGTTGGATGACGCTTGTCATTGGAAACAGAAAATGGAAGATGTTGGCTTTGTGGACGTTACTGAAACGTTACTTAAGGTTAGTAGGCGAACTGTATACCAGTGTATCATTCTAACTCGGCCTGGAATACAGATACCCCTAGGTACTTGGCCTAAGGATGCGAGAATGAAAGAACTCGGGAAGTTTGGGTTCGTTGGGGAGCTGCAAGCCATTGAGGCTTACACGCCTGCACTTTTCACGAGAGTCCTTGGTTGGAGTGAAGAGGAGATGCAAGTATTGATGGATAAGGTTAAGAAGGAACTCTTCGACCGATCACTGCATCTATATCTTCCAGTCCATGTCGTCTATGGTCGGAAGCCTTGATGTCACGACGTCGTAAGTTCTTGATTAATACTGTACATACATACATACATACATACATACATACAGTCGCTTTGACATATATATACACTCGCTGACTTGATATTGGAATCAATGGCCCAAGGAGCATGGCAATCTAGCCAACAAACCTCAACAAACTGTGGCTAGTAAGGAGGATTGACATTATTAACAAGGTAATTAGAGAGTTGTTAGGAGGATGTAAGAAACCCATTGCCGATGTGACTCCCGCTGTCGGAATGGTAACTTACAATCGATACGTGACATTTCCGACGACTATCCGTACCGCTTTTATCTAATCGATCTGATCTTGTTCTTAAGATCGACCTCGAAAGTGTTCCAATGGGTTATACCATTCTACTTATAGGTGCAAGTCGGGACCTAATTCATAGTGAGAGATCAAAGCCCACTCTGAAAATTGACCTAGAACTTGAACTCATCCGATGCAAGGCCCCAAGTTGTCTCCATTCCCCCGCGGGGATGAGGGTTCTTCCCTCCGCGATACTGTAGTTTGAATACAGTGCCATACGCGGTAGTACCCCAAACCTCAGCCGGCGGTGGGCCCGGCTTCGGAAGGCGGCAAAGCGGTCTGCGACGACCAGGCGGATAATCACTTTGTCGGCTTTGTATCTTACCGAAAATGTAGCTGGTTATCGACCATCATGTTGGGGTCGGAGCTGGGGTCGCTACGGTGGCGGCGCCGCTATGGATCTCTTTTTATTGCCCTCTCTTCTTCTTCGTCTTCTTTCTTTTTCCTTTCCTCAGTTTCATACTCACCGCGGTTTTGAGTCCATTGTCAAAGGTTGGTCGGCACGATGTCGCGACCTTTCGTCTCTATGTTCCGCCCAGTAGGGCGGCGGAACTTCTCCGTCTCAACTTCAAGAAGAGCAATTGATAAACTATGCGAATCAGCTCAGGAAGCCGTTAAGGACTTGAAAGGGTCCTCTACTCTCCTGGTTGGAGGATTTGGTTTCTCGGGTGTGCCCAATACTTTGATCAACGCTGTGCGTGATCGTCCGGAGGTCACTGATTTGACCGTGGTCTCCAACAATGCCGGCATGCCGGGTGCTGGTCTTGGTACGTTGCTAAAGGAAGATGGCTGCGACGCCAGCAGGATGTCAGCTAATACCAAACAGGACAGTTGCTGGAATCCGGACAAATCGGTAAAATGATTGCTTCGTTCATTGGTGAAAACAAGGTCTTCGAAAAAATGTATCTGAATGGTGACCTCGCATTGGAACTTACTCCCCAGGGTACCATTGCTGAAAAGTGTGCTGCTGGTGCAGCTGGTGTCCCTGCTTTCTATACTCCCGCGGCTTATGGAACAATTGGTCCGTCTTCTCGAACTTCTTTACCTTTGCTAGGCCAGACGAGCTGACAGTAAACAGTGCAAACTGGTGAACTCCCCGTACGTTACAACAAGGATGGCACTGTGGCGGAAACGTCCAAGCCCAAGGAAACCCGCGAATTTAACGGCAAGAACTACATTTTGGAAGAGTCTATTTTCGGTGACTACGCCCTGGTTAAGGTCCACAAGGCCGATAAGCTTGGTAACTGCCAATTCCGTAAGGCGATGAACAACTTCAACGAGGCCATGGCCAAGAACGCCAAGTACACCATTGTTGAAGCAGACCACATTGTCGAAGTCGGAGAGATCGACCCCGAGGATATCCACCTGCAGGGAATCTACGTCAACAAGGTCATTCAGAGCCAGGGTGAAAAGCAGATTGAAAAGCTCACATTCGCCAAGGACCCTAGCGAGATGCTCAAGGCCGGTGAGTCCGTTCTTGATCTTCTTCCTTTCTTCAACATAATTTCATTTCTCACAATCACCTAGGTTCCGGTGAAGCCACCGCCCGTCGTGAGCGTATCGTCAAGCGTGCTGCCAAGGAATTCCGCGACGGAATGTATGTCAACCTCGGTATTGGAATGCCCCTGATCGCTCCTTCGTATCTCCCTGAAGGCGTGGAGGTTGTCCTCCAGGCCGAGAACGGTATTCTGGGACTTGGTGGTTACCCTAAGCCCGGTGAGGAAGACCCTGACCTCATCAACCCTGGTAAGGAGACTGTCACTCTGGCCAAGGGTGCTTCTGTGTTCGGCTCTCAAGAGAGCTTTGGTATGATTCGCTCTGGACGTATTGATCTTACTATGCTTGGTGCTCTCCAAGTGAGCCAGTATGGAGGTAGGTCTTCGACTTTGTTCCTGAATTCTCCGTCACCCTCTAACAGCTGCCCATAGATCTCGCGAACTTTATGCTTCCTGGTAAGGTGAAGGGTGTCGGTGGTGCCATGGACTTGGTCGCCAACCCCGAGAAGACCAAGGTTGTTGTGACTATGGAGCACGTCGACAAGAAGGGCAACCCCAAGATCTTGCCTGAGTGCTCTTTCCCCCTGACTGGCCCCCGCTGCGTGTGGAAGATCATCACTGATCTGGCCGTCTTTGAAGTCAGCCCCACTGAGGGTCTGACCCTCGCCGAGCACGCTGAGGGTGTCACTGTTGAGGAGATCCGCAGCAAGACCGCCGCTCCTTTCAAGGTTGCGGATGACTTGAAGCCCATGTTGTAATTATAGATATCCATGCACATATAGAACGTTCAATTGATTTCGGTTTGGCTATGAAGGTGTCTCAATATTATTAATCATTTCCTGCTCTTATGCCGTCGACGCTGGGAAACGGTTGTCCGATTTGTATTTGGCATTCGAAATCAAGTCATCACTCACTGACCCCAGTCGCTATAAGTTATTGGTCTCTGGCTACAACTCAAAGCCATGGGTTCTGAACATGCACGTAGTGCAGGCATGAGGTTATAAAGTTTGACATAAACCTGATACGGAAAAGAGACACGTGGGAGTTATGACAAGAAGCACTTCTACCTCATCGCTCCCGTATCACGACTAGCAAGTGTCTCCTTGTCATACTAGCCCTAATCATCCTGCCAATCAAATGTTTATATAGTCCATGCAATTCAATTCATGCAACAGTTGCCTTCTTCGTTAATCTGCAGCACCGCCGACGCCGACCCTATAGTTTTCTTGTAGGTAGATAGTCTACAATCATTATTTCCATGAAGACCAGAAAACTGTGCCTCAAGTGGCCAGATTCTTTCTTCTCAGAAAGTAAATTTGAGTACCCGATGCACTGACCCTCAACCAATGCAGTGGCGAGGACATATGGTGGACTACTACATCATCGGACCCACTCATGCATGCAGCATGAGCGTCAGGTCGATTCTTTTCCGGAATTCAAGAAAGCTAGTTGACATGAAATATATCCAATACAACGTCGGTATAGCGGCACTTTAAACTTTGGAATAACCAGGCCTGTTGCTGACTTTCCTGGTTGCTCGACCCTCAATATCCTGACGTCGCTCATATCCATCTTGATTGAAGCTTTACTCTCAACCCCCATCCCTCAATAAGCAACATCATTCGCCCGTTATTGGACAAAAAAGGGGAATATACTTGTTATTGAATGAGATACAGTTCCTCAAATGTCGATCTGGGTGACTATGAGAGAAAAAACATTAATCCAACAATTTTGCCTCTTGGATAATAGCACATTCCATCATAGGTGATCATTGAGCATGAAAATGACGAATGCCGCCATCTTCAAAGCATGTATGGAGTACTATAATGCAGTCGAAAAGACATATAAGGTCGTGGAGGGTTTCGAGATACTGTACAGGATGCCCAGAGCAAAACATTGAAAACGAGCATTGCAACTTTTGACAGCGACAGCATTGACATCCATTATCATTGGATATTTACCTGCTTTATTCTTCTATCCAAGGCATTCGCCCCTTATTGCATCCATCGGAATGGATCGTTACCTTTCCACTCACGTTAGCCAGAGGCCGAACGCCATCGCTATCGAAGACGATACCCAGAAATTGACCTATAAGGACCTAGGACGAGAAGTCGACAAGCTAGCCTTGGTGTTGAATAGTTACGACTTGAGCCCCGAGGAGCCGATTTGCATCATAGAGGGAATCAACTCCAAACTAGTCATTGCCCAGCTTGCGGTCATCAGAGCAAGACTGACCTGTGTGCCGATCGAGCCATCGACGCCCAAGCTTCGTCTGAATGATATGCTCGCTGATATCGGAGCCAAATATATTCTTTCTGACAAGGAAGACATTGCCAATAATATTGAACACACAGTGATTCCTATAACAAGCCAGAGTCCTCATGTTACTTCCGATATGCGGAAAGACAGCCAAGGAAACGGTTCGGTCCATGACCCAGACCACGAATATCGCAGCCATATTTTGTTCACATCAGGATCAAGTGGAAGACCCAAGGCTGTTCAGATACCAGAAAGAGCTATTATTCATCTGGTGACTAAAACAGCTTGTACGCCGCTGGAACCCTCTGACCGCGTTGCACTTATCAACAACCCTGGCTTTGATATTTCTCTCTTCGAAGTGTTCGGTCCCTTGGTCGCAGGCGCAACAATGGTCCCCGTACCTCGCATAGTTGCGACTGATCCGTTCGCGTTCCGAGAGTTCATCGCAGAGAAAGCTATCTCGGTGATATTCTTGACGGCGGCCTTACTTTCTATTACTGGCTTCACCTGTCCTACGGCTTTCCGCGGTGTTCGACTTGTCCTGAGTGCCGGAGATGTACCCAGTGTGGCTGCCGTAAAGGCCATCATGAAATCCTCTGCACCTCCAAAACATCTCTGGAACACATATGGCCCAACAGAAACAACAACGTACTCTACCATGCACGAAATTAAAGCTGAAGAGCTCCAGCATGATTCCTTAGCCATTGGTGGGCCAGCTGGGGAAACTAAATTGTGCCTTGTAAATGCAAACCTGAAACCCGTTACGAAACCCGGTGAGGTAGGCGAGATCCTTCTTGGGGGGCCCGGTATGACCACAGGATATATCAACCGCCCGGAGGAGAATAAGAACAGCTTCGTCACCCTACATGGAATCGAATATTACCGAACCGGCGATCTAGCAAGGTATCGTGTAGCTACACCTGACGTCCTTGAGTTTGCTGGCCGCGCAGACCATCAAGTAAAGCAGGATGGTTTCCGCGTGGAATTAGGAGAAATCGAACAAACCCTCCATGCAAGCGATTTGTTGTCCGGTGCTGTCGTACGGCAAATTACTTCACCAGACGAACACGAAGAGCCTTTCCTTGTTGCATTCGTGATACCTGCTATTGCTAATACAGTTCGTGCACGTACACTCTCTGAATACCTCAAACAGAGATTGCCATCGTATATGATTCCGAGGGATTTCATTTTTTGCTCGGAGTATCCCATGACGGCGCATGATAAGGTCGATCGGAAAGCATTGGAGCAGCAGTATCGAGAGAGTCAAGAGAGGCAAGGGGTCGCCAATGGCGAACAGACAAATGGCCATGGAAGCGGCACTGAAAGTGTCGTGAAGTCTCTCTGGTCATCCTTGCTGAACAGGGACAACATCGACAACGAGGATGACTTCCTTGCACTTGGAGGAACGTCTCTTCAGTGCGCCGCTCTGATAAATAAACTGAGGCATCACTTAGGAAAGACGATCTCTATGCGATCACTTCATGAGAACTCACGACTTTGTGATCTGGTTAATTACCTTGACGAATTTGCTGAAGGAGGAAATGCACCTGTCGAAGCAGACAAGTGGATCGCACACTCCAAGATCGCTGACTCTCTGCATGCGGTGCCTGATTGGCAAGCAGAAAATGAAGGAAAAGTATTCATATCAGGTGTCACTGGATTCCTCGGTGTCAATTTTCTGAGCAGATTCCTGCGGATGCCTACAGTCAAAGAGATCGTGTGCGTCGCACGGGCTAAAAACGGCATTACACCTCGAGACAGAGTGGAGGCGACGTTGGAGCAATATGATCTCTGGGACCAATCAAAATCACATATGCACAAACTAAGAGTCTTGACTGGAGATATATCTCTTGATTTGCTTGGGCTCCCAGCAGAGCAGTTTGACTGGCTGGCCAACTGGGCAAGTGTGGTCTTCCATCTGGCGGCCAAAGTTAACTTCTGCGATCCATACCAAGCCCATTTTGACTCTAATACGCTGGGAACGAAGAACATGTTAGATCTTGCTGCTAGTGGACGGCGAAAGGCCTTCCACTTCATGTCCAGCATCGACGCATGGGGCCCAACAGGCCTGGTATTCGGGACCCGTAGGTGTCTCGAAGACGAGCCTCTTGAGCGCCACGTTCGAGGCTTATCATTCGACATCGGCTACGCCCAAAGTAAATGGGTCTCTGAAATGATGGTCCGTCGAGCTCGCGACCGTGGTCTTCCCACTGCCATCTACCGGCCTGGATTCACTGTCGGTGACTCCCAAACCGGGGCTGGCAATCCGGATGACTTCTTTGCACGCTTGATAGTCGGCAGTATCAAACTGGGTGCATTTCCGGTTCTTCCACGCCAGAGAATGGAGTATGTGACTATAGACTACGTACTCGATGCTACCCTTCACATCGCCTCTCGCAATGAAAACCTTGGCAGATCATACAGTCTGGTTGCTCCCGACCCGAAGGACTCGGTGAACCTCGAACAGACCGTTGATGTAATCAGGAACCTCGGATATCCATTGAAGCATATCCCCTACTGGGACTGGGTTCGCATGCTACAGAGAACAAGCGATATGGATAATCCCCTGCTCCCTGTGATGCCACTACTCCAGGAGCCAGTGTTGAATGGAATCACCAGGTTTGAGACAAGTAGGGATACGCCTCACTACGATAGCTCCAACACTGTTGCTGCCCTGAAAGATGCACCGAATATTCAATATGTGCCATTCGATTCCAAGATGCTGGGCAAATTCATTGATTTCTGGGGGAGCAAAGGATTTTACAAGATGCCACATATTAGTAACTGATGATGGCATTTCGAACTATTGCTACCCGGTACCGTCTTTCGCGTTTCCATGAGATGGCCGGTCCAGAACCGTCGTTGAATCGGATATGCATGCTACCTGCTTTTCTGTGAATTTTATTGTCCCGGTAAAAGAAATGCCGTCTCCACATAGACAGGCCTTTCTTGTCCTTCTTTCGTCATTGTCGTGGTTAGTATTTTATGTTTTTCCAATATTAGCATAGTGTTCATCCTCAAAGAGACCCTCAAAACTACAATAAGCATAACTAGCGAGACTCGTTACCTTTCGGGGTTACTGCATTCTTAGATAGATTCCCGAAATAGAAAAAGGTCATTCAAGAATATGCCCTACTATCATACCCTCATAGTCGTGCATGGTGTGATTGGGACAGCGTTATAGACTGATTCATGGTATAATGTCCCCAAGAGATGTATATCTAATCAATCGTATGTATTGGTAGGTCTCTGATGCCCTACGATGCATTACCTCTCTATCTCTCTGGACTGAATCCAGGACCATAAGTACAAACTTCCAGAAGATATGTCCCAAATGCTATCTGATATTGGAGACTCAATAAACCATCTCTTGGTTTAGTCCAAGCCTAGCGAATATCACAGATTCATAATTGTGTGATAGAAATCTGACTGCCGATACGACAACCCTTGATCTATTTTTAGATAATGTGACATGCATAGCCTTCCATGGAAGTCACAAGAGGAGTCATAAGGGGTGGTGGAGAGGAAAATGTCTACATATCTAGTGTATCATAGGGCAAGCTATAATCACAACACACTAAGATTGAACTTCAGAACTGAATGCTGACAGCCATAGTATACTATAGTACTGCTTCTAAGACAAATCCTCGATCAAAGCATCAACGTTCTCGGATCCATCTACTGGTCAAGGCAGAGGGAGGTCTACCACGGCAGCTCCTGTCCCTCATAAGTAATGAACTTGCCCGAAGTGGTCTCCCGTGTAGCCCCATCAATCACCTGCAACATTCCCTTGACGCTATTGTCAATCGTCTCGGGAGGGCCAGCTGCGTAACCCCACTGCTGAGCGACAAAGTCTCCCGCCCGCGTCTGTACCCATCCCGGGTGTAGCGCCACGGCAATCAAATTGGGGTGCTGGGCGTGAAGTGCGCGCGTGAGCCAGTTTCCCGCTGCACGGCTAGGCCCATAGGCACCGCCCGGGACGGGTTCCTGGCCGCCGATGGAGCCGACGGAAGAACTAATGTTGATGAGCTTGGGCGTCGCAGCGGACTTTTGGAGCAAGGGCCATAGTCCCTGGAAGACGAGCAAGGGAGCAATTGTGTTTGTTTCAAAGGATGCCCGCAGGTCTTCAGCCGAAGTCAAGGCGGCCGGCGCCATGGGCGCTGCGTACCCGGCGTTGCAGATGAGGACGTCAATGCGGTCTACCCTAGTGGCTGCATTGAAGACTTCGATGACCCTTTCGGGTGCAATAGCCGATGAGAAGTCGAGCTGGAATATGTAAAGGCTGCTCTGCTCGCCTGTGGTGACAGCTTGGGTCTCCGCTTTAAGACTGGTGGCTGCCTCCTCATTGCGGACAGAAGCAATGACTGTGGTAGCTGGTCGTGCCAGGAGCGATTTGACTAGGCCAAGACCAAGACCTCTGTTTCCGCCAGTGACAACGTAGACTTTGTTGCCGGATGCCATGGTTAACGTAGTAGACAGAAGACAGTGGCACGGTGGAATCTATGGAATGAGTACAAGAGTGAAGTGCGTGGTGACTCGGAAAGCAGTGGTTCGTTTCCCTGTGTACTAACGTAAAGGGGGGAAAGGAAAGACAAAGGGGCGGTCCGGTGGAGAGGCCAGGGTTTATATAGTTGGGTACATCTCCTAGTCCTTCTTTGCTTACTTTTCATCTGCACTAAGCACACTTCTCTTGTCAGAACTTAGGGTTTCTCAGACTGGATTGGTCGGTTGATCTACTAGTAGTAGAACATTCCATCTCGTTTCTGTTTCTGCCTCATAGTTCGATAAGACGCTAGGGCACACCCTGCAGCAACCTGATCTACATCACAGTATACATATGCGTGATCTAGCGTTCACACCTCCTGCAGTGGAAGTCGAGGTGCCAACATCATCACCCCACCTTTGGGAACCCTAGTGGCCTTGATGCCTGAGACATGCACCGCCCGCTTGGATGGCCTAGGCTTCTCCACAAGGCCAAGTGAGCACGATAAGACAACAGACAGACTTGAGTCACTCCTGCATTGCATGGTGTATCCGTCCTCGATGATATTGAGTTACTCCGGCGAAAAGTTCTTTCGAGTGTTTTAGAAGCCATTGATGCGGCCTACTGTCAGAGCAGGATATGACTCGCTTGCGTTTCTAATCTTGTTGCTACCTTGTATACCCTTCGAAGAGCCCTCGGCAAGTGGCTTTGCAAACAGCAGATACTTTGAGAGGCTTTTGTGTGTGGAGAATTGTCTATTGTCTCTTGGATTTTTTAGGTGTGAGTTTCTTGTCATCGTCGAAGTGCAGAACGACGAATGGGGCTTTTAGGACATCATAATGTTGAAGGACCATCATTCATATTTTAGAGTATTCGTTATTTGTAGCACCCATGCTCATGAAAAGTACCTCCATCCTACCCTTACCCACGCACAATATTATAGTCGCCGGATAAGGAAATGTAAAAGGAACACGATAAACCTCCAACAAAGCAAGAACCTTCCTTTCCCTGGTTGTCCCGTGCAAGCACTCAGTCAGATGCAAAGAACTGCATGGTAGATACTCAGTAACCTCTACGCAGAAGGGTTGCCTGCATATAGTCCCTATTTTCTCGAAAAAGAGGATAACATGCTGCAATCAGAGTACATCCTCAAAAGCCTCCCTGAGGCAGAGATCATAGATAAGCTAATTTCTGTTGTATATTGCGAGATTTTGAAGGGAAGGTGCTGTAAATATTCACTTCTCACGATATAAAGCTGTCATAAGGCCTGCAACGATCTCTAGCAGCTGTACATGCAGATTGTAGTGAGCACTAGGTTCCCAAAATAACCTAGAAGAGTTTAGGGTATGCTAAGTTGCTTAACCAGTCTCCATATCAAGTGGTGGAGTGGAAACTGTGGAGACGGAAAGGTCGGGCGTCGGCGGCAGAATGTTCGGGGATCATGATGAAACAGGACAAGATCCGTACCCGTAAGCTAGGGCTTAGGGTACATCACGTGCAAGTGCCAGGCATCACGTGGGCCACTTGGTTGCTAAGCGAGAAATGGTGAAATTGAGTGTCATCGCCTCTTCCGACCAACCGGACCTTTCAGCGATCGTCAGCCAGCAACAACGAAAAATCGCAACCAGTATGTTATTCCGTCGATTAAGTGGTGTCGTTATATTGATCTCGGGATCATGAGCTAATCTGTTCCTTTTTTTCGCGCGTCTACAGTGCAGATGTAGGTTTCCCTCGTTCTCCGCACCATAGTGAACCTTTAAATCCCGCCGATGCGACCCAGAACCGGCTGCGAATGAGATGACACGAACGATGACGGGGAAACTGTTGCTGACAAGATTCCGATGATAGTTTCGTCAAGACCCTCACGGGTAAGACCATTACCCTCGACGTTGAGTCGAGCGACACCATCGACAACGTCAAGGCCAAGATCCAGGACAAGGAGGGTATTCCCCCCGACCAGCAGCGTCTGATCTTCGCCGGTAAGCAGCTTGAGGATGGCCGCACCCTGAGCGACTACAACATCCAGAAGGTATGAAGGATCCCATTCTCGAGGTGATTGATTTGGAGGTGGCCATTTCGTGATCGGATATGAAGAACGTGCGATGCGGTTTTGCTAGCGAGGGAGGTGTAGCAGATCAAACCGCACGGGTATCATATTGGGAACGAAATTGAGTCTCGGAATTTGGATATGCATTGTTGAGTGAAAGGACCGGTCGGCTGATGGGCATCAACTTTATAGGAGTCCACTCTCCACCTCGTTCTCCGTCTCCGTGGTGGTATCATCGAGCCTTCCCTTAAGGCCCTTGCCTCCAAGTACAACTGCGATAAGAGCATCTGCCGCAAGTGCTACGCCCGTCTTCCTCCCCGTGCCACCAACTGCCGTAAGAAGAAGTGCGGTCACACCAACCAGCTCCGCCCTAAGAAGAAGCTCAAATAAACGATTCCTATCTATCTTGTTACGGTTTTTCTACGTTGCTGTGGTGGAGACTTGCTGGGGGTTATGAGTCGATTGCAGCCTGGGAGGTTTTGTACGGCGTTAGAATGATGAAACATTACAGCCAAAGTCAAATGTTAATAGTTGACTCCCTCTCGGATCAAGTTGCAATCAAAAGAATTGTAAAAATTCAATCTCGCTCATAATCCCTTGTGGGGTTAGGTACAGTTTTACAAAGACAATGAAAGACCATCGAACGTAGAAATGAAAACACGATGTCGATACATAATTTGGAATATGGCTCTGCTGCCCGAGCAGATCCATCAAGTCATCTAGCGGATCCAAGATACATTGGAATTGGGAGGAGCCTCAGGTCCCCTACATGCCCAACATGCGTCGCTTGTCGTCATCGTCATGCTTCTCGTCATCATGATCCTTCTCCTTGTCGTCCTTGTTCTTCTTGGAAACCGGGCTTCCATGCCTGCAAGTGTGATTGATCAGCAAAGGAACGGGGTATGAAGGCGGGTATTGAGGGGACTCTTACGCAAAGAATAGGATCTTGATCGCAATGGCGAAACCTGCATGCAGCACAACGACCAGAATCAGTAGAATCTTGCTGGCTTTAGCATCCGTAGCACTCAGCACAGGATACAAGTTACGCAGCAGGAAGAAGACGGTCCAGCCAAAGCCAACTCCAACAAGCGCCCAATTGAGCGCAGTCAGGGGGCTCCAGCTTACCAGCGCAACGGCAATCCAGATCAAATTCGAATATCCATACAACGCCCAGCACTCAATCAAGTCCGCAGTGGAGCTGCCGAACCAGCGCAGTGCACCCCACAGGGCAATTGGTAGAACGAACGTATATCCGTAGACCAAGCCTGCAGCCCCAGAGAGAAGCGTAAAGTCGTATGCGAAGTGCTCCTCATCGTTGTTTGAGAGCCATTGCGAGATAGTGCCGGTTAAAAAGAGGATCACGACCACGGTGGTGGCGATCCAAAATGGGCCGTACAGGTCGGCGTTGCCTTCCAGGACATCGAGGAAGTTACTGCGCGGGTACACTGCCGCGACGCATCGTCTTAGGACCTCGTTCGTATCGACATCAAAGAATTGCGCGTAATAATGGATCGACCACCAGGTATGCTTTGAAGGGGTGCCCCCAGGTGACCTGTCACGACCGCGGGAGGAACCTCCGCCGAGAAAAGGTGTCGAGTCCTGCTGCACTTTGGCATTGCGCTGATCATTTTCGAAATCTTGTAGGAAAAGTGTGTTAGTAATTCCTGTTGGCGAAATCCATGATGGCCTCCACATAGGTGAACAAACGTACTGGAGGGATGGAATTCTAGGTCCTCCTGAAGGTCGGTATGGCCAAGGTCGCCCTGGAGCCAGTATTAGATCGTCTCGAATCGAGCAAGCAAGATAATGAGAACGTACCTCGGTATCCGCATCTACAATCACATCATAGCCCCGGTTCGCCATGTTGGGCTGTTCGATATGTCTAGAGAGCTATGTTGGTATGAAGGTAGAGAGTTGTGGAAGAGTACACATCAGCGGCTGGCGGCATGGTCGTAATCAGCCACGCACTAGCCACTAATTTGTGGGACCCGCGGGTAGTAGCAGGTATGTCCCTATGTTTTGCTTAAGTTTCTACTATAAATGTACGCAGTAGTTTTCTTTCTACTAGTTTTCCGCTTTCCTCCAAATATGAAGGTGGCAATTTTTTATGTAGCTTTTCTACTGAGATAATTGATCCGCAGTAGTATAATAATGTAATATTGTACACACAAACGCCGTTTTAACCCAATCGTCTCTCCCCACAAATTATGAAGTGGAAGAAGACTAGAAGCGCTCGTGAGATTGGAAAGCCAGCTTGAATCGATTGATATACGACCATATCGTCGAGTCAAAGCCCTTCTTCCTCATCCATACTGACAAAGCACCAACCAAAATCGTGACGGCCACAGTTCCAATTGTTCTCCTGTGCTGCCACAAGAAACCAACCGCCTTCTTTTTCCGCTCTTCGTAGCGCAGTTGTCGCACTTGTCTATCAAAAAGATCTATAGCTTCTTCAGTTGTTTGTTTCTCGAAGATATCTCGAGTACTCTTCAGTACACTGATCTGCGGAATTTTCTTCCAAGCCCCGAGCGGGAGTGATTCTGGAGGGTAGTCATTGAAGAGTTGCACAGCGCTCGATATCAGACCTTCAAGATTTAGAGGGCAGGGTAGCTTCGAGAGGGTGAAGTGTAGCATCTCAGGCTCATCTTCAGGGATTTCCAACAGCTCCTTCTTCCGGGAAAGAATAATAGCAACAAAAAGATAAATAGAAACAACTGGTTCCCGAGCCAGCAGGAAGTCAAATAATCGGGCGATGTCACTATACTCTTGAATATCATGAGCATACAATGTAAGAGTCGCTGCAAGCGCAAAGAATGGCTTGATATCCGCAATATGGCGCCGCAGGATAGGATCAGCTCTTTCCATGATTGCTGGGATGAGCTGGAGGTGTTTCACCGTCGGGGAAAGAGAGGGCAGCATATAGTCTCTTATCCGGAAGAGGGACAGCCGCGTAACCGCTGAGGCCGCTGTCCGCCCCCCAAGTACCAGGAGTAAAACTTGCACGATATCATGATAGCCTTGAAAATAGCAGAGCATTGGGTAATGCCGTAACACTTTTTTGATTAGATATGACAGTTCATCTTTCTTTGAAGCTAGCTCTTCGTCACTGCCTATAGAGAAGGTTTAGTGTATGTAGAAGCCCGGGATGCAAGGATACCTACAATTAGGATAATAGACAAACGACCTGTTCACGTCGAGCTGGACTTGGTCTTCATCGACATGTGGCGGTAGGTCTTCCCAGTCCCCGAGCTCATGATCTCGGTCGCTTTGAAGAAGGATAGGCCCTATTCCTTAGTTTGTGAAGTGTGACGGCCATTCATGTTGGTGACTTACAAGCTAATCGTCTAATGTCATCGCGAAGAAAACCACCTTCTGAAGTGGCATATGAGACTAGCGCATCCAAATCGCGCATCTCGCATGCCCGGCGAATCTTATCTTCCTTCTCTGCAATGCGAGCTGCAGCTTCCTCATTTTGAATTCGCTCCAAAACTTGAGATGCACTTTCAGATACAGAATCCTGTGCTGTTTCAAAACATGTCTCTGAGCCCTCACTCTCAGGTTTATCTTTGAATTCAGAACGATGGTCCATCTTTGGCTGGAACTGAAAAAAAAGAATGAAATGATTCCTTCAGATGTTTGTTAACTCATAGGGGTAGCAAATAAAGACGGCAGTCGATTTAGGAATTAGGATTTATCAGTATTTCGTCTGGTAGGCTGACCATGGATGATAAAAATGTATTGCTATTATTATAATTACCAGCTGGCAAGGGCCCCACGAGCTACATGCCAAGTCAGACCGATGCGGGATTGCGTTGATAGTTGACAGCGGGCATCAGCAGAAGATTGACATTTTAGCGCGGGCGGTTTGCATACCGAATGGACAATTGGACACAAGAAGGAGCTATGGAGTAGATGCAAGCTGAGTCTAAAGCGGACACATCACTGCAGGCCTCAGGCTAGAAGCTGCTATGTCCCGTGATTTGCTGTTCATCGGGTTTTATCCGATCCGCCCACCGCCCCAAAGACAGCAAACATGGCGTCAATCCATCAGCCCCTCTAAGGCATGAAGTTGTTGTCAGCCTCTGGAGATACCCTGTTCCTCTCAAACAATGCTGCCATGACTTAATGTCACCGATTCTGCACTAAGAGGCCAGCACTGTGTATTTCGGTGCCCCAAAGGTGGTGCAAGAGTTCCTGTTGAACTTGGCCGCAGCTGGAGACGGACCCATGCGTTTCTTGGCGGTTGTATTCACAATTCCCACATACTAGTTCCTTTGTTTGTTCCGCTCAAGCTTGGATGCTCAAAAGGGGGATGGTCCTGGCCTATTGAATGCATGCTATTGGTACGGAGCACCCTTGTATGGCGATCTATATGCTGTAGTAAGTCCTCAGGTCTACTCGCCTTCCGAGGAGATGTTCTAAGTCATGCAAACAGGTACATTGCCCCTCAGTTAGAAATTCATCTGTTGCCAGGTGCTTGCTGCCTCGATCATCTGCGACGAGGAGCAGCTCATGGTTAAATACATTCTGGTTTCCTTTTCCGCTCGGGGCACGCCAAAATGAGATATTATTCTTATACAGCTTCAACCATGTTACATGAAGAACTTCTTCTTTGACCCCAACACCTTTCTATTCTTCACCAAGTCTGCTCTTCTTTTTGCTTGAACAAATTGTGCCACTGTGTGAGCATCGCGTTATCTGTGAAGGTCCAAGCGAAAACCTGGCTAAATAAAACCTACCGGTCTTCCCTCGAAGAGCTTTACTCACCTTTCTTGCATTGATTCTATTGCTTCCAATAATATTCTATTCGCCACGGTACCCGTCCAGGAAACTGCAAATCCTCCATCAGACCACTATGCCTTTCCCAAGAAACTACCAGGACACTAATCCCAATTCTATAAATGCCTCCCTAAAGCGCCACGGTGCTGATGAGATGGAGATAGAAGATGACTTATTCTCTTCTGACTCCCACCCGAAAATAGGCATTTTGTCTCGCACGCTGATACCAAGTCCAATCGTCCAGTGGATACTACCTGCGCGCCTGAGAAGTGAGCATCAAAACGATGTTGTTTTTATCGGCGAGCGAAGCTTGCAAATCAAGGAAGCCGTGTCCGGTTTCCATTTGGAGGACGTCACTTCAAAGTCGGACTTTGATTCCAATATCATAGCAGCAAAAGCCATCAATGTGGGCACAGAGTTACCTTGGGAGGCACAGATGAAATTGGGGTCAAGCTCTGCACCTGTCAATTCACAGCCGCAGATAGGGTTGCCTCCCCAGATATTGCTGTTAAGTCTCGCGTCAAGAGAACTAGTTTTCCTGTATTATTCGACCTCGAGTGATCAATTCGTCCACCACCATCGGCCCTTACCAAGTGATGTCAGTACATTCGAGCGGTTCGGTCGAAATATTGCAGTGGAGCCAAGGTAGTGATCTCTTTGACTTACTTGGGCATGGCTAACAGGTTTACCAGATCTCGTGCTGTAGCAGTTAGTGCGTCTTCTGATTATTTTGGTGTCTTTACTTTGAAGCAGCCGCCAGTTCTCCAGTCACAGATGGCAGATCACCAACTAGACCCCATATCAGAGGTATGTGCACAGTTATAGATTTCGCCTTCATGTATTAAGCTGCGGCACAGGAACGCTTCTTTCGTGTTGGTGGTGATATCATATTCATGGAGTTTTTATACCCAAGACCGGAAGATGACAGCAAGATTCTACTCCTCCTTTTAGTGGCGCAGGATCAGATTACTCATGCAATATGTTATGAGTGGGATGCGAACGAACATCTGCGCCATGCTTCGCCAATAGTCACCAAGAGACTACTGCCTTTTGAGGACAGATTACCTACAATGCTCATCCCCTTGACTAAAACGTCCTCTTTTATGCTTGTTACAACGAGTACAATGGCTGTATATAAGAACAGGCTAGATCCTCGGAGACAGCCTAGCAGGTATCCGCTTTGTCTCCCTGATCGAGAATCTCGAAAGTCCCCATTATGGACTCGGTGGGCAAGGCCATTGCGCAATTGGCTATACAACCAAAAGCACGACGATATCTACCTTTGCCGTGAGGACGGTCAAATCTCTTACTTAGGGATCGGCAACGAAGGTGAAGTCGAAAATCAAGCGCATCTGGGACAACTTTGTTGTGACGTCGATGCTGCATTCGATATTCTACACTTTGGTAACGAGGGCGGCGATCTACTCGTTGCCGCTGGCAACACAGGAGATGGTGGTCTATTCGTCCAAAAGGCTCGAGATCATCCTAGATGTGTCCAAAGATTTATGAACTGGTCTCCTGTCACAGACTCTGTACTTGTGAAGTCGCGTAATCAGCAGATGCCGTTGTCTGCAGACGTCGCTAGCGATCGACTGTTCGTTTGTTCCACTTCATCCTTCGAACAGGGTGCAATCGTTGAACTTCGTCACGGGATTGAGGCACAAATAGGCTTGGTCGTCTCTTTGGAGGGCCTGTCAGGAACAAGAGACATATGGACAATGCCGACTGGCACAAGTGGCGGTGTTATTGTGTTAACATCCGATCCTATGTCTTCCGTCCTCCTGGACTTGCCGGCTGATTTCGAAGAAGAGATATGTGCTATTGACGAGGCGGATTCCGGCCTGGACTGTGGAACCCAGACACTAGCGGCAGGAAGCACAGACATAGGTGTTATTATCCAGGTTACGGAAAGGGCCATTCATCTTGGAGCAACCTCTGAATCAATGCGGAGCTCTCGTTTTGAGTTTGGTTATGACCAGAGTATCACTGCAGCTGCCGTAAACGTGTCTGCATCTCTTATTGTCGCCGCAGTTCGCGACCAAGGTGGACTGCACCTTCATGCTAAAAGACTAACCCCATCTGGCGACCAAGTTGCTTTAATCGATGTGGGTGAGCCGTTAAGGATGCATTTCGAACCGGTCTGCATCTCTGTCATCACCTTTGACTTTGGGTCTCTCATTTGTGTGGGCGCGGGCAATGGGAAGATATTTCTCTATATCATAGAGAATGAATCTATCACGTTCGTGTCCGAGAAAACCATGGACGTAGCGTATAACGGGGACATATCTAAGGCAATTGATAGCCTTGCAATTGTCAACAAAGTAGAGAACGGGCCGTTGAAGAAGTTTGTCTTACTCTGCGGCCTACGAAGTGGCATCTTGCTCCCACTTGGTGTTACGTTCGACAGTGTTAACGCCGTGTCTAGTATTGGTATGTCTACCTCATATCTGAAGATTAAAGTCTTGCTGACTTATGGTGTGCATTAGTGATAGCCCAGGCGACCCCGCAAAGATTAGGCCATACGTCTCTGAAGGTGCAGAGCAGAGGAGACCTTGCGTTATTAACTTGTGGGCAAGGATTTTGGCAAATATCGTGCGCACATGACAGTGCGGCGCCGGACTGTACTCTTCAGAGGATTTGGATCACGGACCAGAATAATGTAAGTCTCAGTATTCCCACACGCTCCCAGATGCAGCAGCTAATGGCCTCAGCCTGCCTACCACCCAAGAAGTATCCACAGCTTTTCAGTGGCCAACTTTGCGAACTCGGACGTGGAAGGTCTCTCTAATACGCTTTTCTGCATCGCGGACGGACAACTTATGGTTTGCACCTTGCAGCGAGTTGAGAAGACTGTACCCAGGAGAATAGGTGTGCCAGGCAGCGCCACTAAGTTAGCATATTCTCAGTACCTGAGGAGCTTGGTTGTGGCATACAGCCGAACTGAATTCGATACCGACGCAGATCCTATCAAGCGCTTCACGCGCTCTTACATTGAGTTCGTCGATCCCGATTCACAGCAAGCCATCGGCGGTCCTGATGGACTCGGGCCCTGGAGGCCTCATGGAGCAGCCGGAGAGAAAATCAGTTGTATTCTGGAGTGGACACCCAAGAAAGGTGATGAGGAATATCACTTCATTGTTATCGGCACGGCCCGTAAAAACCAACAGGACCGAGGCCGGGTCATTTTTCTACAGACGTCAAGGATGTCATCAGATCCTTCGCAAATCGAATGTAATGTGAAATATGTTCACAAATTCGAGGGACCGGTTTATTCGATCGCACCATTTGGTAACTTTACGCTAATGGTTTCAACCGGGCATGAGATTGTACCATTAGAACCCAAATTCTCACAGACGAGATGGCTTCGGGCAGCAAGGTACCCTGTACCGTCTCCAGCGGTTTCTATGAGCTCCCATGAGCCCTACTTATACATGTCGACTTCGAGGGAATCCCTTATGATCCTCAATGCATCTGAGGAAAAGCTGGTGCTCCATGCTTACGATCGGCATAAATATGACGGGCTCTCCCATGTCCATCTTGGAGGAAATATGCAACTCACACTAGCCTCCAGCAGAGGTGGCCGGATCAGTCTATTGACTGGGAGAAGAGTAACTGAGAACGATAAGATGATGCCCGTAGCATTGTGCGAAGCACATCTTTCTACGTCTATAACGAGGCTCAGTACAGGCACCTGGCACTCCACTATGCCTACCAGCTGCCAAGTGATCTATGGGACAGCCATGAACGGCACAGTGTATCGCTTCTTGACACTGAAGGAGAAGGAATGGCGTTTGCTGTATTTGCTGCATAATTTGTGCATCCGCGACACAGTCATATGCCCTTTCACGCTGAAAAGGAAACGGCAGCGGAACCCAGCAGGAAACGAATCCCTTGAATTCCAGCCCTCTCAGATGCACATCGATGGGGATGTGTTGAGTCGTTTATCGATCCGAGGGCCGGGCTATTTAATGTACATGCTAGTTACGGAAGAGTTCTACAGTCCCTCGACTCCGGAAACTGGCTCGCCACAGGCCATTTATGAACGGTTTTTAGAGCTGTCGAAGGACCTTCTTGGAGAAACCTCGAACCCGGTTGAAGATGTAATGAAGTGGCTCAAGCGCACACTGCATGTGGGATTCTAGATGGGGAGGATCTTAGATGAATTGGAATGCACATATGCTGTACATTGAGAATAGAACATAATGGAGGACCAATGAATTAGAAGAATTGGTTCTGTTCTGAGTATATGCAAGGGATGTATAAATTTCAGTGTGACGGAAAGAAAGAAGCGGTTAATTTCGTCGGCGAGGTACCTTGACGGCCTGAGGCGGCCAACTGGCGGCGTCTCGGATATCAAAGCTCCAAGGATTTGTCCCCACCAAAACCATCCCAAAATTCTTATTACCCACTCAAAGGCACTCGTCGAGTCTCCAGCCTTGGACCTTATCAACCACAGGGGGAAAAGGTGCTCGTTATCTCTTTTCACCTCCGTCTTTCTTTTTCAATTTCCTTGTGGAGGAATTTCGGCTTAATTTGCCACTCTGTTCTTCGACGGCCGCAAGTAGCTGCCGGAGAATCTGATATTCTTGTTCGTGCACCTGCCCACAACCCATTCATTCATCCAACTCCTACACGGGTGGCGCTTTCTTCCTCCTTGTCACTAACATATGTCCCGTAGGAGTACTCAGGGATATCTCTACGGTCTTCTGTCAAAAAAGACGATTCGCCTTGATTGAACCCGATCAGTAGCTCGATATCTCCAAGATGGCGCCTAAGAAGAAGGGAAATAAGAGACAGGAGGCTGATTGGGAAGCCGAGCTCGGTGAGGCTGCTCCCGGAGCCGGTGGTGAGGCCGCCCCCCAGGAAGATGCCGCTCCCGCCGAGGAAGAGGCTGGCGGTGGTGGTCTACTCGCCACTTTGAGGAAGAACAAGGCCAAGAAGGGAAAGAAAGGAAAGCAGCAAAACGATTTCGTCGAGGGTGAGGACGCACCTGCGGCGGCCGAGCCTGAAGACTTCTCCAGCAAGCAACCTGAAGAAGGTACTTTCGATGACGAGGATGACGTCTTCTCCAAGAAGAATCAGAAGGCTGCCCAGGCCGCTGCAAAGGCCGCTGCTGCGCCCAAGGAGGCCGGGGATGAAGGTGAATTCCGTGTGAAGTCTAAGAAGGAGAAGGAAAGGGAAAAGAAGGAGAGAGAAAAGCAGCGGAAGAAGGAACAGGTATCTATCGGCCTTTTGGTCCCGGTCTCGGTCTCAATCCCATTACACTTGTGCTAATTATTGAATCTGCTATCTAGGCCGCTAAGAAGAAGACTGAGAAGCCTCAGCAGCCTGCTAAGGCTGAGCCTGAGAAGAAGCAAGAGCCGACACCCGCCGCCGCCGCTGCTCCCGCCCCCGCTGCCCCCGAACCTACTGGTGGCAAGAAGAAGAAGATTCCTGCCCACCTTGCCGCTCTCCAGAAACAACAGGAGGCTCTCAGAAAACAGCGTGAGGAAGAGGAGCGACTTTTGGCCGAGCAGCAGGCTTTAGAAGAGGAAAGGAGACGTGCGGAAGAAGAGGAAGAGAAGAAGAGAGAGGAAGCTCGTCAGCGCAAGAAGGAAAAGGAGAAGGAAAAGAAGGAGCAGCTCAGAAAAGAAGGAAAGTTGCTCACCAAGGCCCAGAAGGAGGCAAAGGAGCGCAATGAGCTGCGTCTGAAACAGATGCTTGCTGCAGGTGCAGGCAAGGTTGCCGGCTTGGAAGACCAGGGTGCCGAGAAGAAGAAGCCTGTTTACGACAACAAGAAGAGACAGAAGAAGAAGGGCCCAGCTAAACAGGAAGAGGACTTGGAGGCTGCCGCTGCACGGGCTAGGGCCCAGCGTGAAGCTGAAGAAGAACGCCGAAAGAAGGAGGCCGAAGAGAAGGCGAAGGCTGAGGCTGAAGCCGCCGCCGCCGCCGCCTCCGCCGCTGCTGGTGGAGAGGAGAGCGAACTGGACGACTGGGAGAAGGCTGCTGACGCAGAAGACGACGTGAAGGATTCATGGGACGCTCCTACAGATGAGGAAGACAATGCCGAAAAGCCAGCCACAAATGGTGCCAAGACCGAGCTCCCTGAGAGGCCTGCTGCAGCTCAAAAGAAGGCCGACACTGAGGAGTCGTCTTCCGAGGAGGAATCTTCCGAAGACGAGTCTGATGAAGAACAGTCTGCAGCACAGAGGGCCGTTGCTCAAAGGAAAGCCGAAGCCGCTGAGCGCAGAAAGAAGCAGCACGAAGAGGCGATGGCAGCTCGCTCAAAGGACAACCTGCGCTCCCCCATTTGTTGTATTCTGGGACACGTCGATACCGGTAAGACCAAGTTGCTGGACAAGATTCGTCAGACAAACGTCCAAGAAGGCGAAGCTGGTGGTATTACTCAGCAGATTGGTGCTACTTACTTCCCTGTGGATGCTCTGCGTCAGAAGACTGCTCCTGTGAACAAGGATGGTTCATTCGACTTCAAGATTCCTGGTCTGTTGGTCATCGATACACCCGGTCACGAGTCCTTCTCCAATCTGCGTTCCAGAGGTTCTTCGCTTTGTAACATCGCCATCTTGGTCGTCGATATCATGCACGGTCTCGAGCCGCAGACCCTCGAGTCCATGAGGTTGCTCCGTGACCGCCGCACTCCCTTCATCGTTGCGCTGAACAAGATCGACCGTCTGTATGGCTGGAAGAAGATTGATAACAACGGCTTCCAGGAGAGTTTGGCTATGCAGAATAAGGGAGTCCAGAATGAGTTCCGCACGCGTCTTGAGCGGACCAAGCTCCTGTTCGCCGAACAGGGTTTCAACTCCGAGTTGTATTACGAAAACAAGTCCATGGCTCGCAATGTCTCTCTCGTGCCGACTTCCGCTCACACTGGAGAGGGTATCCCCGACATGCTGAAGCTGCTGACCACTTTGACCCAAGAGCGTATGACTAACTCGCTCATGTACTTGTCGGAGGTCGAGTGTACTGTTCTTGAAGTGAAGGTTATTGAAGGTCTCGGTACGACCATCGATGTTGTCCTTTCCAACGGTATTCTCCGGGAGGGTGATCGAATCGTACTATGCGGTCTCAACGGTCCTATAGCAACCAATATTCGAGCGTTGCTGACACCCGCACCTCTGAAGGAACTTCGTCTGAAGTCACAGTACGTTCATAACAAGGAAGTCAAGGCCGCCCTTGGTGTTAAGATCGCAGCCAACGATCTCGAGCAGGCCATTGCTGGTTCCCGGTTGATGGTCGTCGGACCTGACGATGATGAGGAGGACATCGAGGATGAAGTCATGTCTGATTTGGAGAACCTGCTGAGCAAGGTTTCCAAGGATCAGCGTGGTGTCAGTGTCCAGGCCTCGACCCTTGGTTCCCTCGAAGCTTTGCTTGAGTTCCTTCGTGTCTCTAAGATCCCCGTTGCCAACATCTCCATCGGCCCTGTTTATAAGCGTGATGTGATGATGGCTGGTACGATGTTGGAAAAGGCTAAGGAATATGCCGTCATGCTGTGCTTCGACGTTAAGGTTGACAAGGAAGCGGCTGCATATGCCGAGGAAGTTGGTGTCAAGATCTTCACCGCAGACATCATCTACCATCTGTTCGATGACTTCACTAAGCATATCGCTGATTTGACGGAGAAGAGAAAGGAAGAGAGCAAGATGCTTGCTGTCTTCCCTTGTGTTCTCCATCCCGTCGCCGTCTTCAACAAGAAGGACCCTATCGTCATTGGTGTCGATGTCATTGAAGGTAGCCTGCGGATGCATACACCACTTGCTGCCGTTAAGAGCAACCCAACAACCGGAGCCAAGGAGATTATCGAAATTGGCAGAGTGTAAGTCATTTCCCCTCTTTTCTCTATATCCCCGGCGCCTTGCTAATGTCGGATTATAGTGTATCAATTGAACGTGATCACAAGGCAGTCGCCGTGGTCAAGAAGGGTCAACCCTCTGTTGCTGTCAAGATCGAAGGAGCTAACCAGCCCATGTACGGACGTCAACTGGAAGAGAAGGACACTCTGTACTCTAAGATCTCCCGTGCCAGTATTGACACCCTTAAGGAGTTCTACCGTTCGGACGTGTCGATGGAGGAGTGGGGTCTTGTCAAGAAGCTCAAGCCCGTGTTCGACATCCCTTGATTTTGTACGAACTTATGACCCACCATAGCCCGGGGACCTACGATTCATTTCGACAGGTCTTTGATGGTAACCATGAGGCATTCGACACTTGGCCGTTTGCCGGAGTTCCGGGCAGACTCAACTATGGGGTAACGAGCTATCCGACATGTACCCATATGTATAGGTTTACCATATAGCGATGTGATTTCTTTATGTGCCGTGATGATTTAATGTACTACGTCGAAGTAGTGCATGACGTGATGAAATAAAACGGAACTGGTTAGGGATAACGTGTGTTAAAAGATGGACCACGGTTATCTCTGGGGTTAGGCTGGGATGGAGAAAAAAGAATAAAAGTCACCTAAAAGACCTGCATGCATGAGGAATGATCACGACTGGATTGTCCAAAAGCAAGATGTCTGTACATGAAATGGATTTCAAGAGGCCGTGGTCGATACCAATAGTTATGCTTGTTAATGATACTTGCGATTTAGTTCAATGCATTGGATTTCTTTTGACTTCTACCACATGTGATTAATATAGGCGGTCTTTACAACGACCTCACTGTTCCAATAACCCATATTCTCCCATCGTCCAAGATAACCATAGCCTACCCATCTAATACAATATATACAACCACCCTTGACCTTCCCAAACCCCTCCCCCGAAAGGCCCAGAACAGAAGAAACGAAAAGAGAGGAGAGACGAAAAGAAAAAGACGAAATTACTCCGACTCCCC
This sequence comes from Aspergillus pseudonomiae, assembly GCF_009193645.1. Taxonomy (NCBI): domain Eukaryota; kingdom Fungi; phylum Ascomycota; class Eurotiomycetes; order Eurotiales; family Aspergillaceae; genus Aspergillus; species Aspergillus pseudonomiae. Next base: position 94,408 of record NW_022476079.1, on the reverse strand, counting down.
ATCCCATCTCTCAACCCTACCGCCCCTATCCGCCCAATCCAACCAACTCCCGTCATAAACCCCAATCCTCTCAGCATCATACCCAGCCTGCACAGCCAACTGTGCCGCAGCCTTGGCCCTCACCCCAGCCTTACAATAAAACACAATATCACCCTCTTCGCCAGCCCCAGGCTTGGGGTATCCAAACCTCGTCTCGAACTCCTCCGGTGTGAGGAAGAACGCATCCGGCTGCGACGCAAGCGGCACGGAGACAGCGGACGGGATGATACCCGTCGAGCTCAACTCGGCGGGCTCGCGCACGTCAACGAGGATGAGGTTCTTTTGGGGTTTTGTTCCGGGTGAGGCCGGGAGGGAGGCGTTGATCTTTCATTGCGGGTCAGTATCACATTGTTTCTCGAGCAGTGGTTCTTGATTGCTTTTGTAGGTGTGATAGTATGGCAGGGGAATGAATACAAGACTAGGGGCAAACGTACATCTTCAAACCCCCATTGTCTGAAGGATGGTTCACCGTCGCTTTTCCATCGGCGGAAGCTCTGTTGCACTGGAGCCAGCTTCATGCGGCGTACGGAGGGAATTCCACGAGCGAGACATGGCGATGGTGCTGTTCCGAAGGCTCGAGTTATTTCCGGGACGGTGCGGAATGATGATCTGATTGTGGCCGGAGCGGAGATTTGCTTTGCGGTGCGGGAAGCGAGCCCTGTTAGGGGACGTCGGATGGATTGTATCGAGGCCATTTTGGGTTGTGATTGGGTTTATGATAGTATGTTGCAGTCCTCAGGATTGATGGAGATGGAGTTGAGGTGATGTCAGTCATGAATGTCGGGGCGTCCTACCGCCTGCTTAAAGAGGAGGATGGTAACAATACGACGGGTGAATCATGGATGGAAGATTACAGTATGGTTACGTAGGAGTACGGCTAAGGGCAGGGATTCCATGGACGATCGGTGCAGGGGTGTACCTTGTCAGCACTTAACCTCAGAACTTTATCTTTGCTACACTCGCTTCAGTTCATACTGAACATAGATGAAAGACTCACAATTATTATTATTCTAGGTAGCGTAATCTAAAAATGGCACGTCCTTCACCGCTCCACTGCTCATGAAGCTGACGACCCTGCATGAATCGTTTAATATCATGTACGCCTGGACGACTCGGCCCCCTATATCGCGAGCGCAGGAGTCCCTGTCGCTCGTCATCGGCACAAGCATGATCCTGATTTTCATCCGTTAAACAAGAAAGGGTAAAACGAAAAAAGTCACCCCCGAAAAGAGCAAAACCCAAGGTGAAAGAATAGTACAAAAGAAGTAGGTACAGGTATAGAAGGAAGAGAAAACGGGTTCGGCCATTCTATCTCCAGGATAGAGAACATAACACTGGAGGGCCAAAAGCCAAAAGGGAGCTGAAAGAAGAGGGAAAGGGGGGGAATTGCGATTATAGAAGTTTAGGCACGAGGGCGGAATGTAAGCAGGCAGTCATCCTAAATTGCATTAGCACTGTGTGACGGGGTCTTTCGTAGGATAAAGATACACATACCTGGGGAAAGATAGTGGCAAACACCTTGATGTCTTCCGACTTGGGGGTGGTGGTGTGCTCCCACGTCATCTCCATGCTGGCCTTGCCAATCATGGCCATCAAGTTTAGCTGAGCGTAGGTCTGGCCCAGGCAGTAATGGGGTCCAGTGCCGAAGACCAACCAGTTCTTGGGGTTCTGCTCAGCAGTGCCGGTGATCCAGCGATCCGGGTCGAAGGAGTCCGGGTTGGGGTACGCCTCCTCGTCGTGGGTTGCAGGCCAGACGGATGGGATGATCATAGATCCCTTCAGCACGGTAATCTTCTCGGTGATGGGGAAGTCCTTCTTGACCAGGTAGGGGACCATGATAACGGGCGGGCGGTAACGCAGAGTCTCCTTCACGACAGCACGAGTGTATTCCATCTGATCGAGCAGCTCCATGGTGATAGGCGCATTGATATCACCGTTGCGAAGGCGCACATTTTCCTCGCGGACCTTCTCCAAGACCTCGGGGCGGTCGGCCATGAGCTGGAACAACCAGGTAGAGGCGGCGCTAGTCGCATCCTGAGATGCGAACAAGAAGGTGAAGACAGTCTTGGCGATTTCTTCGTCAGTAAAATCCCGAAGAAGTTGAGGAGGCTTCTCCGCGGGGATGCCTTTAGCGATGTCTTCCCGATACTTCGCAGAGACCTGCTGGGCCTTGACCCAGGCGTCCATGATACATGACACTTCTCCCCCAGCAGCCATACGCGCCTTGCTCTTGGCGGCACACTTGGCGAACTCCTCCATAACCATATCCGCGGCCTTCTTTCCGTACCATGTCTTGGTGAAAGGAAGGATGATCGGGAAGTTGACCAGCTCCAAGGCAGCCGTGATCAAGTAGTAGTCATCGTTGATCTTCTGGATGACCTCATCGGTCATGTAGTGACCCACAAAGGTACGACAGGAGATGGCGGTCATCAGTTCACGGAATTCAGGCATCCAGGGGGTGGGCTTGTAGCCATTGGCCTTGGACTTCTCGAGGAAGTTCTTGAAGTACTGGTTAAAGGTCTCCTCCTGGCGGGGAAGGTAGCAGGTGAGCGCGGAACGGGTGAAGAGGCCATTCAAGCCTTTGCGAAATTCAACATGGTCCTTGCCATCCAAGAACACCCAATTGTCCTCTCCAAGCAACTTATGCGCCGAATCGACAACACAAGGTTTGACGTAGGCGGGAGAGTTGAAGATCTTCCTGGACATGTCACGGGTGGATGCGATGACGACGAACCTATCGAGGTTTTGGTATCAGCCGTTGTCCCAATGGAGAAAGCATACTCGCACAGTGAATACATACTTGTGGAAGACAGAAACGCAGCTGAGTTCTCCGCTGTCCCATTTGGCCTTGTACTCGTGGAACTTGGGGTTGACCGACTGAAGGAAAGGTCCCATGAATGGCAGCTTCCATCTTGGTCCCACGATGGATCCTTTCTGATAGAAGTACCGGACTGTATTGAGTTCAACTCATCAGCCATTGTTTACAACGGATGCTGCAGAGGCAGCCGGAGAGGGCACAGGAGTCGGAGACTGAAGGACAGGATGGAAAATATTCGAGGGCCATGTAGACAACTTACATTGATCGTAGATAACAGCCGCGATAAATAGAGTCAACAGAGCCTTCCAGACATTGAAATCGCCAAGGAGGGACCCGAGCAGTCCGGAGGGCTGGAAAAGCTGAGGGACAACGGTAGCATCCGCTGATGGGGAGACGAAGCTTCCAGTGACGTTGGCCATGGTGGAATGTGGTGGTGCTGGGAACTCTCTTGCTCTCGCTCTCCAACAGTGAGATCAAGGAGAAGGAAGAGAAAGAGTGACGGCAACCCCGTGGACAGACGCACCACTTCTTTTCGGGAATTTGGCGAGAAGAACGGCCGAGAGTACTAGGAGAAGGGGAGGTGGGAAAAAAAAAATTAATATTATTAGATCGGCGGACGGTTACGGATACATTACTGTTAAGGAAAAAAACGCTTCGGAAACACCGGAGAAACTCCAGACGTAATTAGAGACACCCCAATGGTCTCCACTTGAATGCCATTAATTATGGGAATTCTATCCAAAAATTACGGACGGGAGAGGCATCTGGAGATGCTGGTCGAACACACGCGTGGGGAGCGATTGATGAAGTATACAAAGATTACAATGGAATAGTATTTGTTACTAGCGACTAGGGTCATCCGGGATGCTGGGTTTCTGTTGGCCACTAGTGGAAGTTTCGGGACCCTTACAGCGTCCGGTATTGACAGGGATCCAATACGAGCAGTCCATTAAACCTATCATGATCCCTGTTCGTTACTCTGTACATTGCACGAACTTCCCCCTGACATCCTGGTATTGGTATAGTACTGCTACTAGTAGTACTCCGTATTTGTACCGAACTGCTGCACCTTTTCTGCAGTGTTCATCTCAGTCTATCCCACTAGTCCTGACTAGTCCTAGTTCTAGCGGTTGGTCTCCCCGGTTCCATGATACAATGTACATTGTAAATAACAGTACACACCCTCTCGAGTTAATACTGGTAGACACGATTCTGACTTTTTCAACTGTTTCCCCCCTTTTTTTTGTGATGTTTTGTTTTTCTTGTTTTTTTTTATTTCGAATCATTGGAAGCAAAGACCACTTCGGTTCTAGAATCGAGTCAGGAACTAGATCCATTGAATAATTGTTCTGATCCCCGGTGACAACGTAAGGTTCACTATTGGATCCATAGTTAACTAACCCGAATATTTATTATAAATAAGGTGGAATTATCATAGATCAAGCAATCAATTAATTCAGACTACCGATAATATGTATTTACGGAGTAACAAAATATCACCCAAAACAGTAGATGTTAAGACAGTCCAGAAGTACGGAGTATATCATCGCCTGAACCAGAACAGAGTCTGCATGGTAAAACCCCAGATACACGTGCACATGGGTGGAAATAAATGTCTTGCCCTTACTCCAGGAAATTATTCGAGAAGGTGTCGAGTAATCAGCGAAAAGGTGATTCGGTTGTCGAGATCCCGGACCCTTCGTTCCCCTTGGCCTGTGCACGTGCTCTGTTCCTCAGGCCAGTTAGTCACCGCCTGGGGCAGGCAATCACAACTATAGTGGAATGAGTGGATGGATGGATCCATGATTGCCTGATTTAAATGCCTGATTCAGCAGCATCAGTTGACGAGAGTCTGGTGAACTCTTCGATTCAGTGAAATTCCCGGCATAGGCATTAGCGGGTCGCTCAATTTTTTGTTGCATTCTGGATCAAGGGCAGATAATCATAGCTTCAACCTCGGTCCTTCTGTGTTTCCACGCTGAACTTTTCATAACTCATAAGTTTCTGATCTTCTGAATGGCCACTCAGCGTAGGGCTTAAGCCAGTGGCCAATCAAGATGTCTGGATCTAGAGATAAAACCAAAACCCAATCAGGTCTACGTAGTACCCGAAACTTAGTATATTATGTGTATGTAGTGTTCTAGGGCTTTTGATCTTCTTCTTATCCCTCTTCTTATTTTAGGGCTGTTGTTGTTGTCGTTGTTGGTTCCAGTATAAACTCGAATGCACGCCGACGACATATATTTGCACCAATGCCACCAATCTTACATAGCATGTACATCTCACTAAGCATAAACAAGTGTGCAACTAGCCCCCGTGCCCCGAAAAAAAAATAGAAGTAAGAATCAACAGTAGCAGTATACACTGGCAAACCTGACAACAATGGAATAAAAGACCACTCACTCCCACAGCGATGTGCCTGGCCCAATGCCTCATAGTCATCGGACGAAGAGTCACCTCTTCTTTTATGTACCTGCGTGGAAGAGCGATGATAATCCGGGAATGGGCTAAGGTAATTCCAAGAATGACTAGGTAGCTACAGCGAACTGGTATGATCGGCCCATTACATCGCGTTACGCTTGCTCATATTCACTCAAAGCTTTCAAATTCGAGTCTATGATTTGACTAGACCCATACGAGTAGAAGTAGAAATGTCTTGGACATCCAAGCCTTATGTGCATCAAATAACGAAGGATCATTCCAACTCATACTGAACTTAACCACTATACCCATATCCTACCGTCCAAAGCCAAACCAGCCGCGCCGGCCTCCCTTCTTTTCCTCTGTGGCTGGCTCGGTTGAGGCCGGAGCCGCACCCTGGGTGCTCGCGTTCTCACGGGGGTAGTCAATGTAATTCCATGCGACGTCAAGGAACAGTGGCTTCACTGGTACTGGCTGCATCTGAGGTGGGTATGGGACAAGGTTCTTCAAATCCAAACCGTCACCGGGGTACTCGTGCAGCCGCTCAACCATTGGCCGCTCGCTGGCCGATTTCGATTGCTGCTCGGAGATCTTCTCCAGAGTGACAAGACCGCGGCATTGGGAAACTAGGGCTTGCAAGGTTGACTCGAGGGTCTGGATTTGGTTGCGTGTGATATCAAGCTTTAGCGGTTCTTCCGCTTCGGCGGTGGACTGAACCGAGCTCGCAGACTCCCGACTGAGCGCCAACGCTTGCGAAAACAACGCAAGTGCGTTCTTATATTTCCCGAGAATACTGTGGGACCGCCCAATGGTGAGACACCTAAAAGTTCATGTCAGAGGATTCTGCGCCTGAAAGGGGAATGATAAGCCATACCTCAAGGCCCGGAAGTAGGATCGTTTAGCTCCAAGCTCCTGAACAAATGTAGAATCTGCTGCCACACCGGGTAGCTCGAGAATGAACTCGATGCTCTGCAACGCAGAATCATACAAAACGACTCTTTCACGCAGACGGGCCAGCTTCTTGCCTTTGGTTTCTTCGCGTTTGGCAGAAGCCTTGCCACCCTTGGTTGCCTTGGCCTGGTCGGTCTCACCATGTACGCCGTCATGCTCACCACACAATACACGATTACGCCCGACTCTCCATCCTACCAAAGCGAAGTTGACGGCGGTGCGGGTAATCTGCAGGCTCTGCATCCTTTTATCTCCAGGATCTACACCCTCACCAACAAGGTCGTCGATGGCAGTCTTTGTAGCATCCACTGCATCTTGGCTGGCAATAATGACGTTATCATAGGCAGCTGCCTTGTCCTTCGATGAGGCGGATTTGCCCGAGGCATCTGCGAGCCACGAGGCGAGCCGAGACTCCGCCGCCGCCGCCGCCGCCAGAGCCTGAGAGATTGCGGCATCTTCCAGAGCAACGGTCCGTGATCTCCATGTGATGGTCTCAGGAAGTTGCTGAACTTCCCCGTCCGCAGTTCTCCTTGTTCCAGCAGCATCCTCTTTGAGACAGCTAGGATCCACCTTCTCAACTTCTGACCTGAGGTTGGTGTCTGACGGGAAAAAGCTGATGGCCAAGGAGGGTAAAGGCTTCGATCGTGGAAGCTTCATCTGGTATGCGGCATATCTCAAACTCGGATCAACGGTACCAGAGAGGAGATCCCGAAATGCATCCTTCTTATTGTTTTGACCAAGTGCTGCATATATAACCCTGGATACAGAGTAATCCTGCATACACTGCTCCCACTTCCGTTTCTCCAATGACAGGGCCCCTGAGAGTGTGGCATGGTATGCACGCGCTTCAAGAAGATCATTGCCAGTAGCGCCAGAAGCTTGGTCTTGTAACAAGAGAACAAGTTCGTTTGCATAACTGGCGGATTTATGCAGTCGCGAGATGATGTGACGCCGAGCGGCACCTGTGATTCCCTTGGCTGACGGATCAGCAGAATGCGCCGACTTCATTTGCAGCGCTTGTGCCCATGCTCGTTCTGAGCTTAGGAGTAGGATGTGGACATATCTGGTGAACAATATAAATCAGCACATGTGGTAATTGGGAAGATCGACAAAGGAGCTGTAACTTGAAAGAACATACGCAGCATTGCCGCTGACATTCTCTGCGCTGACGGGGGGTTTGGCAGTATATTTACGGCCCTTGGGTGTGGTCTGCCCGAGCTTCTTGCGGAGTTTGTGCAATTTGCGGGTGGTATGGGCGCGGTAGGCATTGTAATCACCAGCCAAGAGGACCTCCTCTCTCTGGTTGAAAATATAATCTGTAATATCCATTGTGGTAGTACTCAATAGAGGTATCAAGTGGATTGATTAACGCCTCTGTACTAAGGTGGGTAGGCGTCGGACTGGAGAGTGCGGGTTGCTGGCGTGGTCAGATTTCGGCCAAACGAATGACCGGCTGATTTCGCGGGATTCTCTTTTCCAGCATCGGCCGAAGCTCTTTGCTACCACCTTCTCAAAATTTCATTCCGCGTCAACTCCACGACATCTGGTCTGCGAACGCAGTCTTTGCTCCTTGTTATCCTGCTAGGGTTATCAAGCTTATCTCAAACTTTCTGCTGGATATTCCGAGCGACTGTTTGTCAGTATTTTGTGAGCTTCGTGCACAAGACACACTTCACGGTTCGTCTCTCCTCTCTTTAGCACCAAACAGTACCTTGTGGAAGCGCCAGTCTGACCCCCTTCGCTGAATTAATAGGAGACTTGGGACCGATATGCTACACATTCCTGTTAGATTTCGGTGATTTCAGGGTTTGACGCCGCAATCTTTCAAGGTAATGCTGGAACGGGCTGCCGGATGCCTTGAGAGCGCAGGACGGCGTTTCTTCCGGGATTCTAATGGCGCTATTCGAGGTCCAAGACCACTCTATCCAAGCTTTGGGCAAACCAGTGGCACAAGTTCGGACTCCCTGCATTGGCTTCCTGTCTCGCCAACTTCAACCCGAGAAGTCTCGAATACAGTAAATGGTACTCCGCCTGCAGGCAGAGTTGCATCCGAATCACGAACTCCCTTCTTGGACTTTTTATATCCTCCACGTACACAGGAATTTGCAGTGTCCTGTCTCATACGATCTCCGAGAAGGTTCACCGCGCGCCGGAGGAAAAGGGCCATCACAACTCTTACAAGAACCTACACGTCGGGAGCTGCGAGTCTCTATCAACCTGCTGGTGCAGATAGATCAAGCCCCGTTATCGCTAGTCGCGCAGACCGAGAAGATGAACGGAAGCGGGCAAAGCATGAGCTGTTGTCATTGCTAGGAGATGGGAAACTTGAGGAATACGACAAGGCATGGTCACTCTACGTTACTGCAGGCCACCCACTTGATACGAACCCGGCCCTCCTAGCGATCCTAAGCAATTCAGAGGATGATGTCAATCACCGACGGGTTAAGCGATTGTTTGAAGGAATTCCTGCCGATTCTCGGTCCGCGGAGGATTACTTGCATATGGCGAAATCGTACTTGGCGGCTGAAAGGCCGCTGGAGATGAATCGTTTATGCCAGATAGCACTGGAGAAGGGCCTGGGGATTCCGTGCTGGGCCTACACTTTGGCGCATTTTGTGAATACTAGGCAGTGGGATTATGCGCAACAGGCCTGGTTGTCAAAACCGACAACTGATGAGCAAGGGTTATGGGATCATATTGCATCCTCTTTAACCTTTTCCAATGTACCGAACGCTCTGATCGCCTTTGCCACATGGTTGCAAGATGAAGTCACCAATAGTTCAGCACGCGATCTCGCCCGATTCCTACTTTACCACATATTCTCCACGCCGGGGATCATTGTGAACACAGCCACCGAGCCCCTTCTCCTGCTTTTGAAAGAATATAACGCCTTATCCATACTCACCCCTAGGCATTACTTCCGTCTTATGAAGACTCTTCAGTCATCTGAGATCCGATCAATCTTCGTTCGGGCCATTGTGGTGTACCGTAATTTTCGTTGGCAGATGGAAAGTGAAGTGCCACCCGCAAAGCTGTTAAATCAACTTGTGAGACGCTTATCTACCTTCGAAATTACCATTGGTATTCGGTATCTCTTGGATGAGCTCAGCCTGTTTCATGGCAAGCCCTCAATCGATGCATATAAGCATGCGCTTATCGCCTTCTCAAGGGCTGGTGACGTGGTTAACGTCAACGAAATATTCGAGAGATTCCTGTCAGATCATGGGAAGCCCCTGAGTCGTAGACTTCTGACTCCCCTGTTATATGTACATGCGAGATATGGTAATGTACAAGAGACTCGCCGCCAGTTCGCAAGGATATCGGAAGAGTTTGGCCTGGTACCGAATGCTGTATGCTGGAATATCCTTCTCACGGCATATGCTAATGCTGGTGACCTGTCTGGAAGCTTTACCACATTCAAGAACATGATTCAGCAGGGCGTGGAGCCAAGTTCTCACTCTTTTGGCACACTGATGGGACTTTGCGCTAATAGAGGCGATATTGACACTGTCCGTCAGCTACTTGCTTTAGCGAAGCAGCGCCATGTGCAGATCACAGCTCCGTTCCTTGATACTATCGTGGAGGCCTATTGTAACAATCAGCAATTGAACATGGCTGAGAGTGTGGCAGAGACTTGTCTCGGTTTGGATGTGAAAGGTTCACGTGTGAGAATGTGGAACGTGCTTCTTTGGAATCATGCTTTCAGGATGGACTTAGAATCGATCTCTCGGGTTCGTTCGCGTATGGATGCCGCCGGCCTGCAGCCTGATGGCATGACGTATGCTGCCCTCATGCTTAGTTTGGTGCTCATTGGACAGACCGATTCCGCGCGTCGCATTCTCAGGACGCTTCACCGAAGCCATCGCATGTATGCCACAGAGTTCCACTACGCCATCATTCTGTATGGCTATGTAAAGGACCGCAATCGGGACATGGTGCATATCATCTTCCGCGAGATCAAAGAACGTTTCAACCGACCTGGGTTCAGCTCAAGCTTACTTGTTCTGAAAAGTCAGCTTCAGCGCGATTTGCAGCTAATCAAGAGCGGTAATAGTCAAGTGGATTGCGCCAGTGTTCGTCTTGAGAATGCCGAGAAGTTCCTTGCGGAAACTATTGCGGAGTTCGACACCACTAAGTTGGCCACGAAGCTACCGATGCCCGGTGTTGGTAAACAAACGATTAGTGACGCCTTTCCCGCTATGTACTATGAATACATCATCACGGCATATGGCACGAGGGGAGCTTTTGCGAAAGCCCGAGTGCTATTCGATAAATTCATTAAAGATCAGCAGGCGTCGACTACCTCTGAGAACGTCTATGACAAGGCACCATTACGTCTACTTTCCGCATTAATGCTTGCCTACCTAAAGGCGGAGCAACACAAAAAGGTGGAAGAATGCTGGAAGATGGCATTTTCTCGTGCCAAACAGCTAGCCCGACGCCCTACAGTTGATGAATGGCTTTCTAGCCAGTTACCCTCCACGGAGATCATTGAACCACCTCGACCAACTCTGCCGAATTCTGTCAGCCATCACAAGGATATTTTGCTAGATCTAGACGGTTGCATTGCTGAGCGACCGAAGAAGTCATCAATCTTGCCGGCATATCAATTCTTGCTGTCCCGACCACTGTCTTTGTACATGCGCTCCCTCGCCTATCGAAACGAGACCTCGAGGATTCCTCAAACCGTTGCGGATGTCGAGAAGGCAGGCTTTTCGTTGACCACTTATAATTGGTCTACTTTCGTCCAAATGCTTGCATCTTCAGAGAAAATTTCTGATCAGACCGAGGCATTCACTGTCTTTGAGCAAAAGTTTATGCCAAATTTCCCTGGATGGAAAAGTCTTCGCCGAGGATACGGAGTAAAGCCCCCTGGTGTGCCGTCTAGCATCGACATCATCGAAAACCCGACGCGTGGGAAACATCCTAACCTTCTCGGCAAAGAAGGTCGTAAGTATTGGAGCAAAATTCAGCCCGAGTTCATGCAACCTACTTATGTCTCCATGGTATATCTGGCTTCTGCCTTGCTCGGCGCCCGAGAAAGAAGCATCTTTGATGGAGGGGCAGAACTCGGCTCTCTTCATCAAGTGGCCCCCAAAACTATCGAGGCAATCGCCGATATGCCTTATCTACGGGAGAAATTCCAGGGTGTCTTACTCCGACGTCGTCAGGAACAAGGAGACAATAAGGATGATGTGGATGGTCGTGAGCATTTTGTCTGGACTGGCGGCATCCTTGGAGTTGGCGGCCAACGGAGACCAATTCTGGAAATTGATGAAACGACTGGTGAACCAACCAAGACGTATGATATAGCGGAAGAACAAGCGCAACGAGACGATACGTCTCAGGGAGCTTCAGAAGATCAGGCTGGCGTACATGCAGCCGATGCTGTGCAATCTCCCGAGGGCACATTTGCACCTGCAGAGAAGACCATTGACTACGAAGATGAGTATGATATTGAGGCCGAATCGCTGTTAGAGACAAGACGCAATGCGCAGCAAGCCAACGATGACTTGCTGGACAATGAACATCGCGAGAACATCGACAGTAACCTTGCAAATGATTCCTCCACGTTGACTGAGGATCTACTTGCCATGGATGAGGATGTTTCAGATGATGACTATGACCAATGGTTAGAAGAAGCTATTGATGAAGAGGCCATGTCTTTCGAAGAGTCGAAAGAGCGTAATTAGTAGAGAGGAAGTTTGTCTTGCATTGTATATACCAGAACACAAAATGTACCATACTACATATGTATAAGAGATATCTAGAGAGTGTACGAATATTATTGGATATAATTCAACTCATTTTACCAGCACCAGTCTTCGCTAAGGTACAGTACATAGTTTACTTTGTTGATATGTCCCATTTAAGCACTCAATGCTGGATTGCTGAGTCATCAGGCCTTCCGCGTGTGAACGCGTGGTGGCAGAAGAACGACGCGTTCCAATTATGCCCGATTAGGACGGCGTGTTTCCACAGCTTTGAGAAAGATCCTCCGCCATCCCACCCGTTGTCAAGGGCGCAAAGAACCGAAACATTCTCCCCTCTGCTTTTTCTATGATTTAGCGTGGGCTACCCAAATTTAGAAGAACCATTTGTCGCGTTGAAGTTACATCGATCATTTTGAATTCTTACCAATATACCCTGACCCCGTATAATTGTCCGCAAAACACACTATCACCATGGACGGAGTGCAGCTCCGTGATGAGGCCGCTCAGGATAGAGTGCGTGCCGCTATTGAGTTTCTCGATCCCCGTAAGTCATCATGGACAGTATTGTGTGCCATTAGAGCATGAGAACTGACTTATTCTTCGTCTCTTTTCAGGTGATGATGCTAGAGCAAGAAGGTCCGTCAATTTGAAAAACATCCCTGCTTCTCTCAAACACCATTTCAGGATCTGGCTTCTGACCTGCAGGATAGCTATCGTGCCGATATCGTGTTGATGCTAAATCGAGGACTTCGGCGCTTAATAGTACGTTGTTGCATACCGGCCTTGAACACGACAATTGGCGGACAAGGAGCTAAAAAATCTTTTCCCATATAGGTCAGCATTGATGAGCTCAGAGCACATAACCGTGAATTGGCCGATGGGTATGTGATAATCAATTTGGGCAAAGTCTACAATATGCTAATGTTTGATTGAAGGCTTCTTACTTCCCCGTTCGACTATTCCCAAGCATTCGATAGAGCTTTGAAGGACGTTATCAAGACAATACCAAACCGACCTTCTAGAGAAACAGCAGACGAAGTGGTATGTTATTCTAGCCATATGCGCACATGCATATAGATATGGGGACTGACAAACGCTTAGAACTACTACTGCGCCTATGTCGGAGCTTTTGGAGAGTTCTCCTGTAACCCACGGACCTTGGGCTCGACCCATTTGAACCGGATGATCTCCCTTGAGGGCATTGTGACAAAATGCTCATTGGTCCGGCCAAAGATTATACAGAGTGTGCATTATAGCGAAAGGAAAGACAGGTTCTTGTCGAGGAAATATAGGGATCAAACAATGACGGCTAGCGGAGCGACAAGCTTGAATGTTTACCCCCAGGAAGATGATGAGAAGAATCCGGTATGTCCAACTTTATCGACGTGTATTGACTGTATCCAGCTAATTATGAGTTTTGTCTTTCAGCTCATCACAGAATACGGCTACTCGACATACATGGATCACCAAACCATTTCAATTCAAGAAATGCCCGAGAGAGCACCGGCCGGACAACTGCCCCGGAGTGTTGATGTGATCTTAGATGATGATCTTGTGGACCGAGCTAAGCCTGGTGACAGAATTCAGTTGGTAGGAATTTACCGGTCTCTGGGAAATCGAAACGCAAATTCGGGCTCGTCGACATTCCGCACACTTGTTTTGGCAAACAACATTATCCAGTTATCATCGAAATCAGGCGGAGGGATTGCACAAGCCACCATTACCGACACTGATATTCGAAACATCAACAAAGTTTCCAAGAAAAAGAACGTTTTCGAGTTGATGTCTCACTCCCTCGCGCCGAGTATCTACGGTCACGACTATATCAAGAAGGCAATCTTGCTCATGCTGCTTGGTGGTATGGAGAAAAACCTCGATAATGGAACACACTTGCGTGGTGACATCAACATCATGATGGTTGGTGATCCCTCAACAGCCAAATCTCAGCTCCTCCGTTTCGTTTTGAATACTGCGCCCTTGGCAATTGCAACAACCGGACGAGGTTCATCGGGTGTCGGTCTTACGGCCGCTGTTACGTCTGATAAGGAGACTGGAGAGCGCAGACTGGAAGCTGGTGCAATGGTTCTTGGAGACCGCGGTGTGGTCTGTATTGATGAGTTTGATAAAATGAGTGATGTGGATCGCGTGGCGATTCACGAAGTCATGGAACAGCAGACCGTTACCATCGCGAAGGCTGGTATTCACACTAGTCTGAATGCTCGTTGCAGTGTCCTGGCGGCCGCTAATCCCATCTACGGACAATACGACCCCCACAAGGACCCGCACAAGAACATCGCCTTGCCAGACTCTCTTTTGTCTCGTTTCGATTTGCTTTTCGTGGTGACAGACGACATTGAAGATTCCAAGGACAGGATGGTGTCCGAGCACGTCCTTCGTATGCATCGTTACCGTCAGCCTGGCCTTGAAGAGGGTGCTCCCGTTAGGGAACAACTCAATCAGACCTTGGGTGTTGGACTCGAGGACAATCAGGATTCAAACCAGCCCACAGAGGTGTATGAAAAGTTCAATGCCATGCTCCACGCTGGCATGGCCAACACAGGTCGGGGCAAGAAGAAGGACGTTGAAATTCTGAGCATTCCATTTATCAAGAAATACGTTCAATACGCTAAGTCGAGAGTCAAGCCCGTGTTGACTAAGGGAGCCGCTGATCACATTGTCACCACCTACTCGGCGCTGAGAAACGATGAACTATCTGGTAATCAGCGCAGGACATCGCCTATCACCGCGCGTACCTTGGAGACATTGATTCGTCTGGCTACCGCACATGCCAAGTCCCGTTTGTCTAACAGAGTTGAAGAACGGGATGCAAAGGTTGCGGAGTCTCTTCTGCGTTTTGCTATGTTCAAGGAGGTTCTCGAAGACGAACGCCGTAAGAGGAGAAAGGTCACTACTTTCGACGAGGATTCCGAGAGCGAGTCAGAGGAGGACTCTGACGAGGATGATACTCCCGCGCAAACTGCAAGTGCCACCCCGCGGTCAAGCCGAAGAAGTGGAACACTGCGCACGCGTGCAGCTGCGAACCGTGCCACTACCGATGAAATGGACGCTGATGGAGACGATGCTTCGGAAGATGGCGACGGTCTATACAGCTCCAGCCCTCGTGGTCAACGGTTACGGTCGAGCCAGGGCACACGTACTCAAACGCAAAGCCAGTCTCAGATGTCTGTAGCATCTTCTCAACCAGCCTCACAACTCATCGACTCCCAGACAGATACTTCTCAGCCCCAGACGTCGTCTGCTAGTGCATCCCAGCCGATACAGCCTGCTCGTCTGACGGTCTTCCGCCAGGCTCTGGGCCCGCTCATGGGTACACGGCTGTTTGCCACTGGTGACACCGCTGACGTGGAAGAGCTCATCGGGGCTGTGAACACGGCAGTGCGTGGAACACGATCTCTCGGAGAGAGCCATGTGTTCCAGCGTCCTGAAGCAATCCAGGCCTTGAGGGCCATGAACGAGCGAAATGAATTGATGTAAGTGCCCACGACCCAAAGACACTCACGTCAAGAACTCATAACATGACTAACATTAAACCTATAGGTTCCTTGAGGATGACGAGACCGTTTACAGAATTTAATAGCATAGAAAACTGGATGGAGTTTCAGTTGTATGGTCGACTTTTGATTGGGAGCTGGAAAGGGATTTATGTCGGACACGTTAACGAATGTCACTTTCATCCCCATCGACGGGTTAGTTTGGCGTTTCGGGGGAGTTTTAGTCTATACATTGCAGATGTCAATTGGCCCTGGCATTAAGTTCTGGTCCTGGCATTTCGTGTAATAAACTTTCGTTCCTTGCATAATACCTGAAGTATAATCCTTGCAGCTGCTTGGTTCTTTGTCCGGTACGACTTCAATACATCCACGACAGTCGACGTAATTGTAGAGATTTCGATATTATATCACGGAACAGTATGTCTTCTTACCCATTCCCATCTTCTACTGCAAGCAAGATAAGATCATTGAAGATATAGACAAAGAAATGAATTATTAAACCGAGATAGAGAAGTAGAATGAGAGAAGAGTGTAAAAAAAACAGATGGCATAGAACATAGTCACACTTTTTTGTACGGACATGCTATGATGCATCCAACGTTAGAAACCGGGGTATAGATTCAAAGCTTGAATTACAACTTATATGCTAGGTTCCTCATCTTTGACTTTATCGGCCTCTGCTAAGAAACCAGAGTCGTCAGACGAGAAAGACGATGTACGCACACCTTCACTAATCTGTGCTTGTGTGAGGGGTGACACTCCCCGGGAAAGAGTCTTGGACTTCTTCTTGCGGTGTTGGTGTCCTTGCTCGGAGCCTGACGCCGTAGAATTAGGGGTTAAGCTTCCCCGACGGGGCCGGCTACTCGCAGACGACCTTGACGGAGGACGGTCATCAGTATCTACGGGGGTGGTACTTCGGGACGGCGTCCGTGAGTGCGAGTCCGAGCGCGTGCTACGCCGGGCAGGCGATTTCGGCTCGTGGCTGAGCCTAGAGATGCTCAAGTGGTGGGAATGGCGATGGTGGGCTTTTTCGTCGGCGGACTTGGTGATCGTCGCTGCGGCGGCTCGCCGGCGCTGTGACGCCTTCCATCCAATGCCAAACCACCAGAACCAGCCACCGTCCTGCTGAGCTAGTTGGCGTTCCTTCTGGCGCAGTTTTTGGCGCAGTTGGGCACGCCGTTCGTTCTCCTTTTCCCAGAACTCGGTGCGGTAGTCATCCCAGTTCCCGCGGAACTCGGGCGAGAATGACTTGGGGAGGAGCAGTAGTCGGATATAATCACCTCCCGGACTGAGGTCTTCCTCCACCAGGCCCGACTCCATGTCCATGTTGTAGTACGGCTGGTGGTGCTGCCGACCGCCAACGCGTTTCTCCGACGCAGGCCGCTCAATATAGTGGAAGTCTCCGGCTGGGGAAGGGAAGAGCGGAATTGAAAAGGGGAAGAGGAAGGAGAGATAGGATAACAGCTCCTGCCACCAGGGACCGCGGATCACAACGATCTTGGTGTTCATCGTGCGAAGGCCGCGGTTGGCGACGGCGAGCCAGCGCCGCGGCCAACGTACTCCACGCTCCCATTGCCCTGTGCCCCAGACCAACAGTGCAGTGACCACTCCTCCGAGCAGCGCAACCTTCTCCCACATCTCCACCACCCAGTACACGGAGCCGCCTACCCCGCGGCCATCTTCGCGAGGACGGAGGAACAGCGCGTAGGCAAAGTAGGTGATCCAGGCAGCAAGCAGCAGGAGGAAAAACGTGTTCTGCCGCCGGCGTTCTCGCAGCGCAAGGTATTGAGCCCGAAGGGAGCTTTCTAGGATGAGCAGGTTCAGGTAGATCTGAGGTGGAGAGGAGGGCAACGTGGACAGCGGGTCCGGTGTTGACGGGCGTGGCGGGGAAGACGGATCAGAAGAATTCTGAGGGTACGACTGTGGAGCAGAGTTCAAAGTGTCGGACGATGTTGATGAGGGCGAGAGATGATTTGCAGGAGCCGGTGACCCTTTAACCAGGTGATCCAGGCTTGCGGAGGCCATGTCCGCGACAGTAGAGGAGAAGAAGGGCACCAGAGAAATCGAAACAACTTTTGAAGCAAATGGAAAACGGACGGAGAACAAATACACTGAAGGATCAGAACAGCACGGCCTTCACGGCCAGGCGCTATCTCACAGCATGGAAGTAAACGAGTGAGAGCACGAAGGAGCGCAGACAAGATGGAATGGAGAGAAACGTTGAACTGTTGGAATGGTGGATTTAGTTGGACCCCGACAATAGATTACCGTCGGTATCGTATTGGTTCGGTATGGCTCTCGGAACAAGTCGACTGTCACATGATGGACGGGACATCTTTAAACAAGAAACAAGATCAACAATCCCTTGATATTCATAGTCTAATTGTATACATTATTATGCATATTCACTTGCCGTTAACACCGTGTAACCCGACAAAAGTAATCCAGAATCGCTCTTTATAAACAGTACATAATCAATCAAAGAAATCTATGCCTTTTTATTGTGCAGCCTTGCGATCCACGTCTTCCATCTCGGATAGAACCAAGCTGTTAAACTCTTCCCATCCATCCAAATAGACATGGTGGCCCGAATTCTTAATGACCACAACCTTGGCTGAGCCGTGGTCCGCATTTCGCTCTTCCGGGGTTGCGTTCTGAAGCACCTTGCGCTTCTCTGCATCAAGCTTGGCTTTTGCTGCCATTCCACCTTTCACATCCATCCAGTCATGATCGCCATACATGAAGACTATGGGGAGACCGTTTTCGCGCTTGGCGGGCGTTGACAAAGACGAGCCTGAAGCTATGGTAGAGTCGGGCTGGGGCAAGTTCTGGCGAGATGACTCTATGGATTGTGTAGATTCTTGCGTAGAGGATGAGGGCGTCTGAAGCATCTGTCTTCCCACCCCTTGAATGCGTCTGATTAGAGGGCTGCGTGCAAAGGCACCAGGGGCGAGAATATATGCGAGCGCATACTCTCCACTGCCCCGTTGACTGAAGATCGAATACGAGTAATCATGGAGGGCCTTGGCCTCGTCTGCAGGTAAATGAGAAAATCGCCGGGATGTCCAGCCTGATACAAGTCGCGGGCCTAAGGGACCCGCCCAGCGAATCAAGCTGAAGGGAGATATGTTGGCATCCCAAAGGTAGGCAAACCACTTGGGGACCATCCGTCGGGGACGCTGATCGGGAGCGGTACTACCTGTCGGTGGGCCTTTCAGGAGGATATTGTTGTCACCTTTCTGAATTGTCTCGGGTGGCACTGATGAAGCTGAGTCTGCGATGTTGCGTTGATCCTGGGAGAATTCAGTGGCCATCGTGGACTCGGACGGCATATCTGCCGACACAGCATATGGGTCTTCTGGAATTCCAACTGGTGAAGCTAAGATGAGCTTGTTCAAGCGACCAGGATATTTGAGGGCATAGGCGACCGCCATGTAACCTCCCAAACTGTGGCCGAGCAAAGTAAAGCGATCGATTTTGCGTTTGATGCGCCATTCCTCCAGGGCGTCCACAAACCAAGCCTCCGCCTCTCTGATGGCATCTTCACGGTCTTTCGCCTTGATACGGAAGGGCGGCCGTGTGCTACGGCCCATTCCCAGCAAGTCTAGCGCATGTAGTTGCCACCCTTTCAGTCGGCTCAAAGGCTCAAAATTCTTGTAGAAGAAGCCCAACCCGGCTCCATATCCATGGACCATAACCAAGTGCTGGTTTGCTTCCTCCCCAATTCGTTCGACGGAGAATTCGTTGAGAGCTCGATTTTTGCCGCTTAGCTCGACCATGCTGGAGCGCCACCTCCGAGGGCCATAAGGATCATTGAGTGAATTGGCCGCTACCTCGCCCTCCTGGCTGTGATCGGCTGATTGTAGGCTCCCTGGTTCGCCACTTGGGAGATTACTCGTTTTTCCGGTTTGCAAATGCGTAGGGGGTTCATGTTGAAGGTAGGGCAAGTATGAAAGAACCTTATGCTCGGCTGCGGCAGCCGGCAGACACGACCACTGGAGAACCCCATCTCAGTGACTGACACTTGAGCTTATTTCCAGGTTTGACAACGTACCCATTGACTGAAGCCTTCTCTGTAACCTAGTGGGAACCAGGCTGAGGGTGGCGGGGTTGCGCTGGCTCCGCGAGCCGCGTGAGGAGTACCGCCCTGGTGGGAGGCTAAATCGTCCTTGGACGATTCCAAGGATTGCGAGGCCATCGACGATGAGTAGCGACCAAAGGCAAAGGGGCTAGATGACGTTAAGAGGGGGGGATGTTCGAATGCGGCCCAGGATCGAGTGGCCTGAGAGGTAAGCGAAGAAAGTCGCGCGGTAGACACCTTGTCGCGCAGAGCAGAGAGTGACAGAGTAGTATTCTCTGTCACTCGCAGAGAGAGAGTAGGAGAAAATTAAGGGCAGCCGCGGGATTTATATGGAGGGTAATCGAGGCCCGTAGAGACCAGCAAAGGCGAATATCGGGGCGGATGAGAAGCCAAAAACCGCTTATGTCCGAACCAATCGACCTAACCCCGAAACAGGCACCGATGGATGACGAAGGATAGAGAACAAAAAGAATGTCGAGGGATTGAGGCTCATGGAGAAGTTAATCTAGAATAGAAAGGGTGGCGGAGGACCGTGTAGACAACGTACTATACATGGATAAAAATGACAGCAAGCAAAAAGATAATTATAAAGGAATGATTGGGCGGAAGTGAGAAGTGGGAACCCCAACAGAGGATGATGACGCTCAACTGTTCCTGCTGGAACATCCCGAGGGTATTGTATCGTATCGTACCCGAACACTACCACTCGTACGGAGGACATACCAAGTACAAGTACCTACGTATGTACACTTACTAGTATGCTACTATACTCGGAATGGGTCTTCTGGCAATTAATTTATTTCCATTGGGGATTTCACGAATATTTGACGATCCCTATGACCTCCTCTGATGATTCTACCGACATTTCCTAGAGAAAGCTTCGGTATATTATCACAACAAATCGCCTCTCATCACTAACCCGCTCAAGCTCTAGGAAGACCTCACGATTCGAGCGCTTGAATTGGGACCAGATATGCTCCTCCGACGATATCTCACTCCACCAGGGTAGTGCGCCATGGCCCTACCCATAGCTCTCGGGGACCTGTTTTCTTCAATCGGTGTCGTGCTCCCCGGCGTTGTGGTTCTGCTGCTAACTCCACTGCTAGGTCGTAAACTGAAGTAACCGCCAGAGCCATCGGCTGGACTAACAACGTAGTTGTTGGTCTGGGAGGAGCTCAACATAACGGAAGGAATGTCTCCTATTGATTGTCGTGACTGTGAGTGTGGCGATACTGCTCTTGACCGGGATTCAAATGCAGGATTGTCCGACCGAATCGATAGAGCCAGTGATAATGAGTTCGGAGTGCGGATGTTTAGGCTCGACAGCACCGATGTGGTAGCTGAGCGGCGATGGTGGAGACCATGGCTATCATCAGGACTGGCCAGCATTTGTCTGTGCCTCCAGGGTAGCGAATGCTCCGAAAGCTCGTTATTCCTCATGCCGAGTGGTTGTGATGGTAATTCCAACCGATTATTGATCGAAAGCCAGGCCCTCTCATCGGCCTCCTCACTTACGCTGTTACTGGAAGAGGAAGACACGGATCTTGAATGAAGTCCATAGACTTTAGAGGATGACGTCCAACAGCGCCATCCGCCTACGCCCTCGAAGTCCCTCCTCTCGTCGCCACTAATCAGGCCGAGGAAGCCGCGCAATGACGGGTAGTAACCATTTTTATGATGCTCTGCTCTTCGGATTCGCCGTCCGTCGATGTCGTGGAGTGTACTATCCTGGTCATTTGGTTCTTCCAAATGTGAACTGTTGCGTCGCTGGCCGCGTCCTGGTCGGCTATGGCTAGGGGAAACAGGGTTGGACTGGTGGCAACTGGGGTCTGAGAAATGGATGGTCCTGCCGTAATCCAATGACCGGCGCTTTGGTGTTGTAGCAGCTAACGGGGTCGTGGGTTCAGAGGGGGCGAAGTTTAAGAGGGACGAGGTGTTGGAGGTGGGAATGACAAAATAGCTCGCGATGATCGCATAGCATAGTTCGATGTAGATCACCGAAAGCCGTAGAAACAGAGCCAGCACCGAAAAGCAGATGGTAATATAAGCTGATATGACGAGAGGTATGGAGACGAGGGCAAGGAATGGTAGTGTAAAGAAAGTGGTGGTTGACATGAAGACTTGCAACGAATATATATGGTACTAGATCTCTAAACCCGAGGGATAGATATAACAGATAGCAAGTGAGCCACGCTATGCGATACCAAACTGTGTGATATGAATCGTTAAGAAGAAGACATCTTGATCTTTGAAGAGGGAGACAAAGAAGAATAAGAAAAGGAGAATCCTTGTCGTGCTCGACCCATCGGCTTACTTTGGTGAACAATAACCATAAAATGCGGAGAAGGAGCATGTGACGACTGTATGCCTCAGGCAGCAATTTATGGAGGGGATGAAGCTAGAACGATTTATTACATCACAACCCCCAGAGCCGGTATTTATTGAGCCTTTCTGTCCTCGGAAAAAAAAAAAAAAGAAAAAAAATTTCTGTCAACGCAATTCTAATTAGCATGACACCCCAGGAAATTCAAGATGGGACAGGTTTTCCCTGGGATATTGGGGTGTTCGATGCCCATTGCCATCCCACCGATACTATGTCATCCATTGCGGAGATTCCTAGCATGCGGGCAACAACGCTCACAGTCATGGCTACTCGGGGAGAAGACCAAGAATTAGTGCACCAGACTGCGGTGTCTCTCACAGGTGGACAGTTACCATCGAATCCGGGACAAAGTATCGGACGTGTACTGCCTTGCTTTGGCTGGCATCCTTGGTTTTCCCACCAGATCCTTGACGATACGGGGATAACAGAAACTGAGGGCATATCGACATCTGACAAGAAACTGGTGCATTATAGTAAAGTCCTTACTCCATCACCAGCGGATACTTTCATATCTGCTCTACCTGACCCCAAACCGCTTTCACAGTTTATCTCAGAAACACGCGAGCGGTTGCTAAACCATCCCGCCGCTCTTGTGGGAGAAGTTGGTCTTGACCGTGCTTTTAGACTTCCCCAAGCCTGGACGCAGCAGGAGAAGGAGGGTCGTGATTCACAGATGACCCCCGGGTCTCGCGAAGGTCGAGCCCTTTCTCCTCATAGAGTTCAGCTAGAACATCAAAAGGCAGTGCTAGAAGCCCAGTTACGCCTGGCGGGAGAATTTCAGCGGCCGGTCTCTGTACACAGCGTTCAATGTCACGGAGTAGTATTTGATCTTTTCAAGAAGTTGTGGACTGGCCATGAGCGAAAGAAGCCGTCGCGACGGGAGAGGGCACGGCGTTACAGTGCCGCAAATGCTCACACGCAGAGTGATACGGAGGATGAGCAACAAAAGCTGACCAAAGCCGAAAAACTACCGCTTCCTTTCCCGCCAAGAATCTGTATGCATTCGTATTCAGGTCCCGTGGAACCTCTGAAGCAATTCTTAAATCCGTCAAACCCTTCAGACGTGTATTTCTCATTCTCCACTGTGATCAACTTCAACGGACCGTCGCCCCAAAAAGTCATCGAGGTCATCAAAGCCTTACCGGATGACCGGATCCTCATAGAAAGTGACTTGCACACCGCTGGGCAGCAGATGGATGATTTGTTGGAAGAAGTCGCTCGGCAGATCTGTGAGTTGCGTGCATGGGATTTGCACCAGGGGGTTCAGCAGCTTGCCGAAAATTGGAAGAGATTCGTCTTCGGTTGAAGATATTGGTATTCTTGAGCAGCGTTTGAGGATGCGTGCCTGTCGATAAGTTGGTAGCACTGTACATAGCGTCCTGTTGTGGATGAGATTTTCGAAGACCGATGGACGTGTAGAAGATAAAGCCCAGATAACTTAATAGCAACCTAGATGACAGCTCACTGATAGAGCATATGCGTAGGTATGTGTGTGATCCAAGAGAATTGTGGTACGATTCGTGAGACAGGTCTATGTAGCACCATCACCATCTAGAAGGAGTCTCTATCTGTGCGTCTTATTGGAGACATAAGGTGGTTAGAATCACTAGAGCTACTATTAAGATGGTATCCTGACTCTATTCTCAGTAAGAGAGTCTGTAGTATAGAATCCTAAGAATAAAAGGGGACTAGGCCGGCCTATGTGCTTGGTAGCAGTGGGCATAAAATAAGCGTGACGCCCGTGGCACGGTCGGTTTCCGACCGCCGATAAGTTGTGGAAAGATAGGGAACTCAATTAGTCCCCGAAGTATAGATTCCATGTCGCTGATTGGTGCATGGTGGCTATCAGCCATTCAGTATCTCTTGGTTGAGTCCCCACTCGTCCCAGAATATCGAAAATTATGAATAATAATGAGAATGGCATAATAACGATCATGACTTGGCACTGAGGGAACGGACTCACAATGTGGTTCATGGCCAATTTACAAGCTTTTTATGAATCTGCACACCAAAGGAAGGGATGGACGAAAGTTACCAGTAAGATCGATTAGGATTATGTATTGGATACTTGACCTCTCGTGATCTTTTCCCAATTCGAACTTCTCCGCACCCACGTGACCTGCCCCAGACTCGCCGGCAGATGCCCCACCACTAGTTCTCCGGCTCTATCGATTTCTCCTCTTCCTTCCCTTTTTCTTACGTTTCACAATCCTCCATTGCCACTCTCTCCTTGATCATGTCTTGAGAATAAACTATCTTTTCATCCCTAGGACTGCTCCGATTATCAATGATGAAGTTGCTAGTCCTCGGACCCTGAACCCGCGTCGATGCTTTGCTATGTCCTCCACCGCGCATAACAGCCAACCATCCACCGGCAATGGTGTGACTAAACGCAAGTCAGGTACGCAGCGCGGTCACCACCCACCATGATTCTTTCGTCTGTGTGCGGTTATGCTGACTCAACCCGATTTAGGCTCCGCAGCCTGTATTCACTGTCATCGGCGTAAAGTCCGATGCGATGCTCGCATTGTCGGTTTACCTTGCTCGAATTGTCGCTCTGCGGGAAAGGCGGATTGCCGCATCCACGAGAAGAAAAAACGCCTGGCTGTGCGCTCCATCCTTGATCCAGTTCCCATTCGCTGTCGTCCACCCCTTGACTCCGATTCTACTCCCACGCCGTTACCATCCACGCCTATCCAGCCGAATGCTTTCACAACTGCCTTTCGGGGCGTCCAACCCGACGTGACGAGTCCTGTCGCAGCCGGCACACAAATCATTCAATCGCCACACTCTAGCTACACTAATGGTAATCATGGTTCCCAACCGATTACAGAAACCCAAACATTCGATCGCCAGCCGGGTGCCGACCGGTCCATGGACCTGGAGAACAACGCAGATTTGGAGAAGCGACTCGTGAAGCTGATTGATGAGGAGGAGTCGGGCAGTCGAGAAATTCAAAGGGGTGTGAGGGCAATATATGTTGGCCATGAACTTTCGAATATGTCATTCTTGATCCGGCAACAGCGTGATAAAGACGACGATGTGTATCACTTCGCGGGCAATGAAATTCCTCGACGGCAATTGAAAACAGGCCATGACCAGCTCCTTATGGATGCCCTCACACTCCCGGAACCGGCCCTCGCTGATGAGCTGGTACAGGCGTACTTCATGCACGTAAACCCAGGGTATCCCATAATCGAGGAGGAACTGTTTATGACTCAATATCGTAATCGTGACCCAGCCGATCCTCCTCCAATATTACTTCTCCAGGCAATTTTACTCGTGGGGGCCCATGTTACACGCCCAAAAGCAGAGCGAGATGCCCTGAAGGAAATATTCTTCCGTCGTGTCAAATGGCTATTCGACAGTCGCATTGAACGCAATCGTGATATTATGGTTCAAGCTGCATTGCTCATGACATGGCACTCGGATAGTGCCGATGACGACGTAGCGGCTAATGCCCACTACTGGGTGGGAGTAGCTGCTAGAATCGCTACAGGTCTTGGTATGCACCGTAACCCGGTATCTAGCAAGTTTGTACCTCGCGATCGCCGAATGTGGAGAAGGTTGTGGTACATTCTGGTTCAATTTGATGTGTTGGTGTCATTGTCATATGGCCGACCACACGCTATGTAAGTTGCATCCACTCGCTTGGTCTCCAGATCTGGGAATTCGTGCTCTAACCCAAAGTGTACCTTAGCAACCTTGAGGATTCAGATGTCTCCCCTTTGACTGCTTCTGACTTTGAAGGGTGTGGTTCTCGAGTGCAGGCTGAGTATGTTATTAACTTCTCAGAACTGTGTACAATGATCTCGTATATCGTGCGGGAACGTTTTGGGCTGAGAGTCAGTGCCGAGCGCCGCAAAGCTGCTTTGCAAGAAGCCGACGAAGCCCTAGCAAACTGGTCCCTCAAGCTACCAGATAGCTTGCGCCTACGAGCCTCTGATATGGATCCGTGGTCGGCCATGCTTCATCTGACATATAACAACTTCTTAATTCTTCTTCATCGGCCACATCCAAGAGCTTCCGCATATTCAGATGACTACGGTCCGCACGACGCAGAAATCTGCAGTGCAGCCGCTGGAGTTATCGCTTCGATATTCGAGGAACTACGTCTGAACGACCGGCTGAAGTTTCTGTGGTACTCTGGAGTGCATACGCTCTTCACAGCAATGATTCAAGTCCGGGTGGAACTTCGATTCTCCAATCCTGTCCTCGCAATCAACGCCTTGCGCCGCTTCGACTCAGCGTCGTATTCTCTCCGTGAACTTGCAGAGTATTGGTCTCATGCCAACACCATTCTAAGATTATTCCAAGACTCCAGACGACTCCAGGAGGACTTACGAATGGCTACCAGCGAAAGACCAAGACGATTCAGCACACATGATCAAAATAAGAATACAAATAACCCCTCTAATCCTCATCCCACCCCCACCCCCAATCCCAGTTCAAATACCACTCTACAGAGCCCTCAGACCGAGCCGCAACTTCCATACGAAGTTCCTACCCCGGAATCTCCGCGTATACCCCCAACCACCATGAGTCCCAACCAGAACCAGCCATTCGACAACTGGATCCCATCCAGCCATCTCGCTTCTGTGGACCCCATAGATCAGCCTAGAGAGTTCCTGGATTGGCGGCAGCTCTTTTCCTTTACCGATCCGGATCAGTCCGTTCTCCCAGTTCCGATGGAAGGATTGCCAGAGTTAGAGGATGAATGGCGCCAAATATATTGGCAGGAAACTCCTTTGTCTGATCTTCTCCAGGACGGAGGATGGATGCATGGATAAATGCGTACTTGCGCAGCGGATATATTTTTTTCTTTTTGTTCTTTTGGACTTGACTAAAATGGCGATGTTCATGATACCTGTTTCGTATTTGCGGATGATCATATGACTATAATGGATTGATTACACATGATGCATACAGCCTATCGTATACCAAGCCGCACCAAGTGCAACACACCGGGATCTTGAAATCCAAATGTAAAAGCTCGTTCAGGTGTTCATCGAGGACCGTGAAGTCCTATTTCATTCTCTCTCTATCGGTACCTCCTACACTATTTCGTACGTTGGAAAAAAAAAAATCAACTGGAATCACTAAATACAAGAAGCTGAGTCGAGTCGATGCGAGCACGACACGTCGCCCAGCTCAGACACGCAAATGAGGGATATGACTGTATAAGAAAAACGTAAAGGAGTTCTGGAGTGGCCCACTTTACAAGCAATTGTACAAGCCTTGTTCTGAGTCCAAGAAGACATCGCATAGGGATTGACCCCAAATAAGAAA
Source organism: Aspergillus pseudonomiae (assembly GCF_009193645.1). Lineage (NCBI taxonomy): Eukaryota > Fungi > Ascomycota > Eurotiomycetes > Eurotiales > Aspergillaceae > Aspergillus > Aspergillus pseudonomiae. The sequence goes on along the minus strand of NW_022476079.1, from coordinate 67,200 downwards.
ACGCGCCGACCCTTCACAACTATCTTTATACCCTCTGAAGTCGTAATCAATCCATAAATAACCCATAAATAACCCATTGTATCGTACGACGTCATTAAGATGCTGTACAGGGAGACGCTCCGAAGGTAAGAAAAGACCTTTCGCCCGGTCTAGGAGCTCTGGGCCTGGCAATAACACAAGGTTGGCTTTCTAATTCCTCAAGCCGCGTCGAGTGCAACGTTGGTCGATCTTTGACGGAGGAAAGCTGCTGGTTCCTCAGATCTCACGTGCACAGACACTAGTAGGAATCGCCAGCCGTTCCATTGTGCGGCTGGCCCACCATGGGCGGGTACCCGTAGGCAGAGGCATCTTGTTCAGCGGGATCTAAGTTTGGATTCATGATGCTGTTGGCGTTATCAGCAGCATCGGGGAACGCTCCCGCGGTTGCCGGACGTCCTCCCGGAGCGGAGCTTACGCCCCCGACAGGTCCGCCAGAGGCGTATCCGCTGCTTGTCGGCCTATTTTGATGCTCACCCCTTGCGGATTGGGTCTAAAACGTTAATCAGCATTGTACATCCTGGCCGAGAACACTGCCGACGGCTAGTGTAAGGGCAGGGGACTCAGAGCGTTGCACAAGTCTCACCTCACGGTACTTCGACAAATAGATTTTAAGGGCTTCCGCATAGTTTTCAAAACCCAGTGAGGTCATGGCAAACAGGATATCCTCTCCATTGACGGTTTTGCGCTTTTCCTGTTGGCACTTCTCGGACGCTGTGACTCCAGTGAGATTACGCCGGCGAATATTTACTGGCAAACCGATAAGACGGCCAAACTAACCTTCGCTAGTAATGAACGAAATGAATTCGCTCACACATTCTTGCATACATTCCTTGGCTTCTTTTGCAATCTTGGCATTGTCTGGCAGGGCCAATTTCATGATGCGGGCAACTTTAAACTAGACGTTAGCATATCCACGTTGCATTTAATTCTGATAGGGTGCAAGATATCCGTAGATGCGCATCGAGCGAGAGCTTCGATTGGCGCATCAAGGGAGGGTGAGTATGCTTGCTTGGCAAAGGCAGAGAGATCAAAATGAATAGAGCGAAAAGGCGACAACTTTTGACAAAAGGGAAAAGAGGGGATTAGGGAGGAAGAAAAAGGAATTGTACAACGACTTGTATGGGTGGTGGGCAAATGTAGTCGGGAAGACCGCTGTTGACCAGCAGGCAAGCCGCAAGGTACGCGCAAATCAGGAGCTGCAGGGGAACGCAACTAACCATTGGCAATGGGTAACCACCTATCCTGCTCCTTCACTTCAAACTCTCCCTGATTCTGTGCCTGGTCCTGTTGTTCCTTGTCCATTTGTTCCTGCTCTTCACCTGATTGAACTTCAGGTTCCACTTCAGGTTCTTTCGAAGGAGAGGTCGACGACATGATTTTTAGCTGTTTTTGGGGCGCGCAGCGGGTCCTGGATTTAGAAGGGAACAACTGATGCTATTTGCTCTGTTGGCAAACCACGTCACCGATGCGGGCGGCGCGCGATGAATTTCGGCCCTGAACGCGAGGATAACTTTGCGCCAAGGGAAGAGGTAACTGGCTGGGCAGCGATTGGATTCGCTTCACAGCAGCCTAAACGGGGAAGGATGAGGAGCAAAAGCCAGCGCGTGTGGGGGATTGGCAATGCTTCCGCGACAGCTCTGCTGGCAGTATGTAAGTTAAGGTCCACCGGGGATGGTTATTCGACGATGATCATATGAGAAGCGCGGCGGGTGAGCTTGTTTTGGGGGGAAATAATTATGACTATTTTGGTATTTTTGGCGGTTGGATTAAATCTGATTTGATGCCCAGCGACGAGGATGGCGCACCGGTCTTCTGGAACCTCCAGGGCGTGGTTGGGGCCGAGTCAGGAAAGAGTTAGACTTACAAACTGCAGCAAGTGGTAACTTAACGTCCACTTCAATACGGGCGAGATCTGGGAAAGCGGGACGTGACGCGGGTAATGCGACACGAAAGGTAACCAGTGGGTCACTGGGCAGTGGCACGTTGCTCAGATGGGGGTGGAAACGCTCAAGGAACCAGGACGATTCGGCGATCGGGTTATTTTGCTTTAGGGAGCCACACGATGCCGGTAGAGAGGGTGTGGTTGGTTCTCTGAACCAGTAGATAACAGTGATAATTACTGGGGATGCGCGCAGGCACTCAATTGGCGAACCAGAAGTTCCTGACAGTCAAGCACGATCACTGGCTAGTACTGAAAACCAATGAGAGTGTATGATGTTATGGAAAATGATCCTCTCCTCCACACTGACCGCGAAGGAACGGGGAAATGGAGAATTGCTGACAGGAAGAAAAGAAGATTTGATGATGGATTGGATTGAAATCAAGTGATAGATTGGATGAGGGGGAGGACGAGAACAGTTGCAGAAAGAGAGTGAGGAAGAAGAAGAGAGAGGGAGAGAGCGAGAGAGACCGTGACCGTGACGGGAGATGGACAAGGCCAAAGTAGATGGCCTCAGGACTCCCTCTCTCAGCGCAATCAATACCGCCCTCATACAGGGAACTCCGGTATCGAAGCTCCCTCTGGGCATGGATTCCACGCAATGTCGCAGAGGGGTCGTATTGGAGATGTACCACACGTGATGCATGAATACTTCCGGTTCATCTGGTAGCAGTATTATGACTTCTGGAAGTACATACTACTACTAAGGTAGGCATGGTATGTACATACATCCATACTCCCAGAACAACATTCTCGACAGTATCCACCTTGTCATATCGTCATTCAGAGTGCATTGATTCCATCACATTATTAATCGAATGCACTGCCATCCAACCACCGTATATACCTTCTCCACCCGAGCAACCGTTGTCTGCGAAGTGGGAACCCTGAAGCGCAACAAGAACAAACCCTCGCTTTCAGGCATCTTTATTGGCCGGTTTTGGTTTGACCAAAGAGGTACTTAATACTCTCCAAAGTACCAGGTTGACTGGAGTATCTCCTGTCACCAGATCAAACCTTTGGATCCTCTGTTCTTAGTGGCCCAGTCTATCAATTTGGGTTCTGTCTATTGCCTAGTCTGCCCCGCCCATCACATACATCCGATGCACCGGAATAGAATGGAGCACCGGATCAGGCATCCAAATCGACAACAACGGTGTGAATAAGACAAAGTGGACTAACAGTTGGCTGTGTATGCCTTGATATTTTTATATCAGGCAAACCTGCAGCATCCAGCCACCCACCTGCAGCCCAAGACCAGCATGATGGTGGTGCAAGGCATCCATCCGTCGACTGTTTCTGGAGCCGGTGGATCAATCACATTTTTCTACCCAAGAGCTGGTCATGTATGCCCTATGTCGGGGTCCCCGTGCGAAAATTGCACATGCCTCATCGCCTATAATGTAGGGACTGAAAAAAGGCATGTGTGATTGTTCGTCGAGGCTGCCCTGTTGTCAGGACTCTAGAGTATGCAGGTTCATCGGCAAGTTCTCCGGGGCTGACATGAAGCAGCCAGTCAGAACGTGGGGGATAGAAAGTGATCAGACGAGATCTTACCGGAGTGGTAGACCGGCATGCCATTCTGAAACAACCTACTTTCTGACACTCTCTCCCTGCAGTCCCGTGATTGGTTCCTATGCCAAACACTCTACAGTTGGCAGTGTATACCTGTCGAACTACATGATATGGTGGTTATTCGATGTCTACAGGTTTCCTCAACAATACTCTATTACCGTGGCGTCGTCAACACTGCGTGCTCTGTATCTCGCCGAAGAATGTCTCCGAGGCCTGTTTGTCTCGCCTACAGTACAACAGTCAATCTCTGCAGTAGCCAAGTCTGGTCGAGCATTGCACAGGATTGTTTGTAATTACTAATATGCTAGTTTCACCTGCAAAGTAACGGCGAATGCGACATTGTGTGATACACCTCTCGGGTTAGATGTCCTACAGAGATTTACGCGTCTGTGGACTTCTGAAGAGCAGAACATGGAGTTAATCATGGGTATCTACATAAACCAATAAAATAAACCACCCCAAGACTAAAATAGCTCATGTCATGACCGTATAATACTTTGAGGCTAACGAGGAGACTGTACATGCAATAGTGAGGAAGGGCATAAGAACTATCCCAATCTACACGATTCCTGTACCTCTAGGTAAGTCACAGGTTCTAACGACACTTCCAAGCCAAGGGCATCGGTTATATGTAACTCTCACTACAAGGCTACTTTAATATCTCATCTCTTATCAGTATTCTCACTCTTGTACTGTCCTCTTCAACCCCATACCATTTTACTCCCTCATACCTACTTCCACTCTTTCCCAGAGCTATTACATTCACGAACCCAGCTATATGCACATATCCCTTCGTGGCTAAGCACCTCTCAAGAGAGCACAATGCCAGCCAGCAAAGCAAACAAAATGCGCAAGAAAAGTGCAAGGTTGAAAAAGTTACTCGTGCCATTCGTCCTTGGGACGCAAAAACAAATGAACTACCAGGCTCAGAAACTATACCAGGTCGCTGATTACCGATAAAAAAAAAAAAAAAAAAAAAAAAAAAAAAAAAAAAAAAAAAAAAAAAAAAAAAAAAAAAAAAAAAAAAAAAAAAAAAAAAACAACGAAAGGCTAAGAGAGAGACGTGAGAAGAAGACGTCGTCGATGAAGGACGGCGCCGGAATGAGGATTGAGTCCCACTCGAAGGATATGAGGAAGACCATAGCATTCAAGACGACAGCGAGGAGGTTTGAAGAGGTGTCTATAAAGAGGCCGGCGCAGTAGGAAAGCCAACAAATGATACAACAGGCCCCGTGAGCATTGATAAGAGATATATGTTCTGGAAGAGGTCCGATCCGAACTCATCGTCACCAACACTTTAGGTATGGGAATGTCTTATTACGGGGGTTCATACTGATTGATTCCAAGCTTTTCCTATATCTTTGCACAGGATGAAATACATCACTTGTTCATTCGGGCGCAAATGGCAAGAGCAAGAGTAATATTTGAGGGGTGGGGATATTCTACTGGAGAGACTGGTTTATTTGCTCTGTAGGGGCTCATATTGCTTGGATTTGTCTTCACCAGGGTGGCGTCTAGAAACTCGAGAAAGAATAGTTTGCAATGACAGATTCCAATACATAACTATCACTGCGTCAGTCCCTGGCCTGTAATATAGACACGGGGGCGAACAAACATGTCTATCCGTTCCTTTCTCATCGCCTACCTAGTTCCATAGGTTGGCATTGTATACGCAACTGGACTATTTGGCCGGTTTCGCGACGCAGGCGAGTTCTATCGCGGCTCTAGCGCAAAAGCTACGAAGGCCTGTCGACAGATTCGGACCTGTTTTCAGACTCCTGGTAACGCCATTTTGCTCTCCCTCTATCTCCCGATGAACCATTACATGACATTAGAAAGGGGCAGACAACGAATCGCTAATACAAATCAAATTAGGTTCAAGGTTGTACGACTTGGATATTGTTCTTTTTCTGTATAGCAAGACGGTTAGCCCCTATATTTCGCCCTCTGCTTGACCTCTCTATCCAATCTCGAACAGCGATCGCAGATAAACTAACCTTCCAGTTGTCCAGTTCCGTCTGCTTCGACTTGTACTGCTTCAACAGCTCTTCCAACACTTGCTTCAGGCCATCGGAGTTGGTCTTCAATGTAGGTAGGACGTCTTTGATTGTCCGCTCAACCAGAACACCATTCACCATGCGAAAACACTTTCTCTCTTCAGGGAGGGGTTCGAGCGTCTCGATGACAAGCCTAGGTGCAAATGTCAGTGTCAATATTCTCATACGATTCCAAACTCTCCGTAGTTCGCTAATCCACTCAATTGAGAGCAGTCAGGTAGACCCACTTATGTTCCTCTGCTTCCTGCTCAATATCCCCAATCTTCTGCGCCATCTGTTGCAGTGTGTTTTTGTAATTTGAGTATTGGAGCTGGAGCTCTGCGCCGCATTAGCTTCGGTTCACACATACTCCAGCGGTCATAGAAAGTTGAGAAGCATACCCTGTTGCCTCTTGGGGTTTACTTGCTGTTGGCTGGCCATTTTTGTCTGCGAGTCGTAACAGTATGCTGTTGCAAAGCTGGAGTTGCGGGGCGGGGCGTTTGATATCGGAGTTGATGTTTCGCGCCGTGTTCTTGTCTGCGGCGAAGATCCCACAATACTATGGGTACCACCAAACTAGATCAGATTGAGGCCACCACAGAGATAATATCTCTACATTACTCATACAGGGTATCCATAAACTACACTTTACATGATTCTGGGTTACGAGATAATCTTTCATTTTTCACTGAGCTGGACCCCTCAATGTGGTATTGATCGCACGTGACACAATCGTCGGTTTGCATGGTTTGTCAATTTATTTATCGGCGATAATGAAATGGTTTCCTATCAAACATCTCTTCCGCTTCAACCTCAACCACAGGGCTTCGGGCAGGCAACCGGTGGCCCTTTGTGAAGTTTTCCACACCTTTCGGGGCACCCCAATTCGGTTAATATTGCTATAACTCGATATCGAGTTACACCTTCACAATGGCAAGCAACGACATGCCCCCAGCCAAAAGGCTGAAGAGCTCCAACCTACCGCCACCGCTTCGCGACGCGAAGCGCAAAGATATCGACAACTGGGAAACGAACCGAATGCTTACGTCCGGAGTCGCCCAACGACGAGACTTCGATGCAGATTTTATGCCCGAAGATGAGGAGGGTACTCGTGTACATTTGCTCGTTCATGATCTCCGCCCGCCTTTCCTCGATGGCCGCACGATCTTTACCAAGCAGCTGGAGCCTATTTCAGCCGTACGTGATCCGCAGAGTGATATGGCCGTGTTCAGTCGGAAAGGGAGCAAGGTTGTGCGGGAACGTCGTCAACAGAGAGAGCGACAGAAGCAAGCGCAAGAGGCGACGACAATGGCGGGGACGGCACTTGGAAATTTGATGGGAGTTAAGGAAGACGAAGGTGACAGTGCTGTCGCTATGCCCGTGGAGGAAACATATAAACATGGGAATAAATTCGCACAGCATTTGAAGAAAGATGAGGGTGGTCAGAGCTCATTTAGCAAGAGCAAAACGCTTCGCGAGCAGAGAGAATACTTGCCGGCATTTGCCGTCAGAGAAGATCTATTACGAGTCATACGGGATAACCAGGTGATTGTGGTTGTTGGTGAGACAGGTTCGGGAAAAACAACCCAATTGACGCAGTTCCTGCACGAAGACGGCTATTCGAAGTTTGGCATGATCGGCTGCACGCAGCCTCGTCGAGTGGCTGCCATGAGTGTCGCAAAGCGTGTTAGTGAGGAGATGGAAGTCGACCTAGGTGATCTGGTCGGTTATGCTATTCGATTTGAAGACTGTACAACCGATCAGACGGTCATCAAGTATATGACCGATGGTGTTCTTCTACGAGAGTCGCTAGCCCAACCTGACCTTGACAAATATTCCTGCATCATCATGGATGAGGCACACGAAAGAGCCCTAAATACCGACGTACTGATGGGGCTTCTGAAGAAGGTATTAGCTCGGAGAAGAGACCTGAAGTTGATCGTCACCTCAGCCACGATGAATGCAGAACGCTTTTCAAGATTTTTTGGTGGTGCTCCGGAATTTATTATCCCTGGAAGGACCTTCCCGGTAGATCTCCATTTCTCCCGTACGCCCTGTGAAGATTACGTCGATAGTGCGGTCAAGCAGGTCTTGGCCATCCATGTTTCTCAGGGTCCCGGCGACATCCTTGTCTTCATGACAGGACAGGAGGATATTGAAGCGACTTGCGAGCTGGTCGATGAGCGATTGAAGCTGTTGAACGACCCGCCAAAACTTAGCATATTGCCCATTTACAGTCAAATGCCGGCAGAACAACAGGCGAAGATTTTCGAAAAAGCGGCCCCAGGTGTACGGAAGGTGATCGTTGCCACGAACATTGCCGAAACCAGCTTGACGGTGGACGGTATCATGTATGTCGTTGATGCTGGATTTTCGAAGCTGAAAGTCTACAACCCCCGAATGGGTATGGATACACTGCAGATCACGCCGATCTCACAAGCCAATGCCAATCAGCGCTCCGGGCGTGCGGGACGGACAGGGCCTGGCAAGGCATATCGTCTCTACACCGAGGTGGCATACAAAAATGAGCTGTATCTGCAAACTATACCGGAAATCCAGCGTACCAGCTTGTCGAACACGGTTCTTCTCCTCAAGTCTCTCGGGGTGAAGGACCTTTTAGACTTCGACTTCATGGATCCGCCGCCACAGGAAACCATCTCAACGTCACTGTTCGAGCTCTGGTCCTTAGGTGCGCTGGATAACCTTGGTGATCTAACGCCGTTGGGACGTCAGATGACACCATTCCCCATGGATCCGCCGCTCGCCAAGCTTCTCATAACGGCCGCTGAAGATTACAGTTGCAGTGAGGAAATGCTGACGATCGTATCTATGTTGTCTGTGCCGAGTGTCTTCTACCGTCCCAAAGAGCGCCAGGAAGAGTCGGATGCAGCCCGCGAGAAATTTTTCGTTCCCGAATCGGACCACTTGACGCTTCTCCATGTGTATACCCAGTGGAGAACCAACGGCTATTCAGATGGCTGGTGTATCAAACATTTCCTTCACTCCAAGGCCCTGCGGCGAGCTAAGGAAGTTCGCGAACAGCTTCATGACATCATGACGGTGCAGAAGATGCCGCTCGTCAGCTGCGGAACAGACTGGGATGTGATCCGTAAATGTATTTGCTCGGGATTCTACCACCAAGCTGCCAAGGTGAAGGGTATCGGCGAGTTCATCAATCTGCGGACCAGCGTGACCATGCAGCTGCACCCAACCAGCGCGCTGTACGGTCTGGGATATGTGCCCGAATATGTGGTCTACCACGAATTGATCTTAACCAGCAAGGAGTACATGTCCACTGTCACTGCCGTGGACCCTCACGTAAGTTACTATCTATCTCCCCCTCTTAAAGGCATGCAACTAATATCTGTTCTAGTGGCTCGCTGAACTCGGAGGCGTCTTCTACTCCGTCAAAGAAAAAGGATACTCGCAGCGGGAACGCCGCGTAACGGAACTCGAATTCAATCGCCGCATGGAGATCGAGACCCAGATCGCCGCAGACCGGGAGCGGGCTGCAGCAGAAAAGCAAAAAGAAATCGAACGGAACGACCCCTCAAGACGGAGAAAAGAAGTCGAGGTGGGAGGTTCTGCCGTGCGACGTCCAGCCATCACTGGTAAAAAGATCGGGGGTGTCACAGCATCGTCCACATCGCGAAATGGCTCTGGTGGTGGTGGTGGTGGCAGTGTGGTCAAGAAGCCACAGGTGAAGAGACGACCCGGACGAGCATTTTAGAAGGTCACAACTTGCATGGACTGTACAGTATACGCATAGACTACTACTACTACTATATACCCTGATTAGGCATTGCATGAATTGGTTAAGGATTGGACGGTATGAAATATAAAAGGCGTTGTGAGGATATTCCATCAATAGCTTTTCTCACTCTACACCCATAGTATCTCTACACACCCAACCAAAGTGCTACCCAAGAGGAAAAAAAGAAGAACAAGAACAAGAGAGAAAAAGAAAAGGAAACAAGCCCATCAATTCACCCTCTAACCCTAACAAACCATAATAATAGACACCAAGAGAATCCACCAGGGAAACTACCTAACCTCCTCCACAAGCAAGCAAGCAACCACCACAGCATGCCATACATACAAAAACAAGGGCCGCAACGCAATCAGTTAATAAAATTAATACAGAAGAAATGCAAGATCAAACTCCCAAAGATATAATCCGCGAACGCCCTACCCAACACAACAAACAGCACGTCAGCATACACATAACAACCATACCAAGATGCCACCGGAGCCCCCAAACCAGGAAAGAAAATCGAAATAGAAAAAAAAAAAAAAAGGATAGTATGCCAAACTTACCTCTCATGCGAAACCCCATCGGCACTCTTCCCGCCCTTCGCGCTCGTCTTACCGGAACCCTGGGAAGGAGAGGAACTCGTCTGCATGCGCAAGCTGGCTGTGAGCACGAACTGGCCAACGGCGGCGCAGAAACCGCTCAGGAAGGCATTGAAGGGCTGTTTTTATAACAATCGGTTAGTCTAGCGTTTCTTCATCTTCATCTAATTCCCTATTCTGACAACAGTGGTTGGATAGCAATGCCCGCGTTGGAAATTGGTACAGGTAGTCAATGGGTGGTTGTTTATGGATGTAGTATATCGGAGGGGTTTAAAAAAGTAGACGTACATAGTTGCCCGCTACAACACAGTAGATGAATTGGATGCCCCCGACAAGAACCAGGAATGCCATGAAGACGTCCAGGAGCATTGTTCGTTGCGGCGTGGTCGCCACGTACTGCTGCCACACATGGTGGATGATGTCCGAGACGGAGGAGTTGGCTGTGAGGGTCTTGGGGCCGGACGAGAGGGATTTGGTCGCGGTGGGAGTCGCCGTGGCGGCGGCGGTGCGTTTCGGAGGCATGGCGGCGTGGGTGGTGTGTATGTTTCTCGCGCGAGGAGCGAATTGTTGGCGTTGTCGGAGGTGCTGATGAAGCTACTGTGTACAGTACTGTACACTCTGGCCGCGGCATTGGTTCCGGCGTCCATCACGTGATCTATAGTCTGGGCCGCGTACTACGGCGTAAGATAGTAGAAAGGTAGGGAGAATAAGTGTATTATAGGGGTTAATTTTTAGAGAGAGGTGGCTATTTGTCTTTGGAAAGTATAGGTCTCATTTTGTAGTCCATGGGTTCCATGTGGCATACTATACATTGCACTATAATACAGGGAATAATAGACCGCAAGCTACCATTTTATAGAGCGTGTAACCCCATAAAATCCAGATCAACTGGACAGAAGCACCACGCAGTCGTATGTCGTAGATCGTATATCATTAAGATTGGAGAGTTTTGTCGTGATGTGAACCAAATCAAGAGGCAGAGGTGGGAGGCGTTCGCATTATAGGAATTGAGCGGTGAGAGCTGGATGGATAATCATCCTGTAGACGAGACTTTTGTGCCAATCTGCGCTAGAGATGAATGAAACGTAAGGGTGACCTCCAGGGTCACAGTCGAGTCAGCAATTAGGCACACCCAGGCCCGAAAACATTAGGTGTCAGTTGATCAGGTAAACCAGCCCGAAACATTGTTTTGCATGTTGCCCATAGGGTTTGTGGGCTGTACATCTTGCATGTCCATCTGGAAGTCACGCATCACTTGATCCCATTCGTCCCAGTTGAGCTGCAAGTTAGACGAATCTTGTTGGAGCTCAGGAGGCAGAGCAGAGCCCTCGGGGATGCCAATCGCTGGCGCCAGATGGGCAGCTGGCTGCTGACCAAGAGAATCTGCAGGCGTTGGCAAAGAAAGCCAGTCCACATCAGGGAACAAGTCATTTATCACCTCCATTGGTCCTCCTTTCCTGAGATCGAGGCCACTCACGGGCGGGTTACTCGATGTAGGACCAGGCAAGGTGCTGGGCGAAAACTGGAAATCTGGGATGCGTGGCAACATCGGAGGATCTATAATTTTTGGCCCTTCAGGAATGCTCAGAGATACAGCACTCGAGGAAGTGACCGTGCTGGGCCCAGGCTGAGCGTGCATCTCTTGCTGTAGTTTAGCTCGGTGATCGGCTGCTCGCTTCATCAGCCGGGCGAGCGGCCGCCAGAGCATGCCCTTTCTATGTTTTGCTGTCTGCAACCACCCCCCATAGAGTGTGCTCACGGCGGCCCAAGCCCGCTCAGTCAGAGGATTAATGGGACGCACACAGAGTTCGGCCAGGACGAAGGCAATCGCATGCCACTGCATATTGATCGCAAACATCCAGCCCCATTTCTGTGTGTTCTTATCGGCCGTTAATAAACGTGCGAATTCGGCTACCTCAACCGAAGTCAGGAAGAGACTTTCGCGGGAAGAGTTGGTTAAGTTTATCCCCTGATATGGCCGTGTCATCGGATGGTGGACCACCAGCCACAACTTTGTCAGAATGAGGCGAGCAACCGTCGCAGTGACCCATTGGATTGGAACGTTCATATCGCAATGTTGGATATACCTTTCCTCGATGCGCTTGTTGATGATTTGGATCAAGTTGCCACATTTCTCGGGGGAGGGCTGTTGAGGTCCAGGAATATTAGTATTTGGGCATGAATAGCTCACTCGCCGAAGAGCAATCGTGATCTCAAAGCGCATGAGGCTGAAACTCATTTCTGTAAAGCTATTTCTCTCTTCAGGTGGCTCCTGCATCTCGGGGCAGATGTCATCATCATTGATATTCAATGGAAGCCGTGTATCGTACATTCTTTCGGTAATCTGAGTCTCGGTGCCATGGTCCTCAGATGATCGAATATCCAGCAGTCCGATATGCCACCACAATCGTCGGCGCATCTCCGTTTCAAATGGTTTTAGACCAAAGTTCGTTCCATCTCGATGTAGTCCTAAACCTTGAGCAAGCCGAATGACGAGAGAGGTCATAGACCAAACAAATTTAGTATCATCTTCTCGGCGTACCGCGATCAGGAATATCACAGCAGCTTGCAGAAGCATCAGGCTTTGCGTATTCAAAAGGTTCGCCTTCGATAATGCCTGCTCGACAGCGAACCGATATCGACTTACGGCAGTATCGCGCTCTTCTCCGAGTAGAGTAATGCATTGGTCCGGTGTCAAGCTTATTATCGTTACGAAATACATTGAGAGTAACAAAGCTTCGGAATTTTTGTCCAGCGCGTCCGGATGGTCAGTGGCGTTCGTAAACAATTGCTTAGCCGACGGCTTATGAACAATGGGTATCAAGGGATCCACATTTTCCAAATAGGCCTGCCAAAGCAGTGGGACTTTCGATGGCGGAGGATGAAAACTACGAAGCGAGTGCGAAAGTGAGTAGAATCCAAACAAGAACCCGTCGTGGTTCGTTGAGTGAGTCGAAGAGGACGCCGGAGAGGGATGATCTTCATCCTCTGACGATGACGGGTCCAGTAGGTCCTGAAGCTCTTCAATCTAATGCCGAGTCAGCATCGTGTACGCCGAGGGGGAAATAGACATGGTTAAATCAAGGGTACAAGCCCACCTCGTCTCCCAAGCTGGCCCAAAGCCGGTTGCTGACGTATCGGCTCCGGCCTTCTTCAATCACCAATCTTCCGAACTCATGCTCCAAGTTTCGCGGCTTTCGCTTTGGGTCAAATGGACACCCTTCGGGCTCTGCACTTTGGGGTTCGGCGCTGCCAGGACATTCCGCTGTGGTCACGGACCCACTGCGCTGTTGCGTTGGAGAAGGCACCGTTGACAGAGACGTATTTTTCTCACTGAGATGCTCGATCACGCCTTCTAAACGCTTCAATCGGGATAGAAGTTCCGCATCGTGCGGCCGTTTCGACTTGCGCGGCGCTCGCCCCGGCGGAGGGAACACACACTCAATACCTGCCTTTACACAGTTGACACACGGGCATTTCTTGTTGCAGCGGACCTTCCTCCTCCGGCAGGTTATACAGCTACGCTGGCCATTGTCCTGCGAAGCATGAGAGATCGCTGGGGGGCTTGTTCTTAGGAGGGGATCTGAGCCATATTGAGGTTGTGGATATTCAGCAGGCGGGAACGACATGGCGGAGAAGTGGGGATAGCAGAGAAAACATCCACCAGCTGTAACATTCTCGACCGGGTGGGAGAACGTAGGGGGTATAATATAGGAAGAACATGCATAAGTTGCGAAAACAAAAATTAAAATAGAAACGGAAAAAAAAAAAAGATACGATGCTAAGGAGTATGGGCTATCCAAAAGCAAGTGAGACGGGATCTTCAGTCTTCGACTCATAGTGGAGCTTGCGCGAGGTCTTCCGTTCCTTTCATTGGCTCTACCAGCCAACGTCCAGGCCGAACGACAGGATCTTGGCGGGTTTCATTGGCTGGGACACCTGGAAACATTACTAATCTACAGTAATCACGATACCGCTAGGACCAGAAGTATCATCCTTCTCGGTTTCAACCGTGTATCGCTTGGTCCCAGAATATTACCAGGAGCTTATGATACGAATGCCCCTGACGTCATCTCCGCACTACCGGAGTGATCAGAAGCTAAAATCATGGCAGCCTGAGGTGCGTGCAGGTCAGCAGATCTCCGTTTCTTATCTGATCGAAATGTAATCGGAGCTGTGGACACTGGAACTCCTATTATCGGCTCTGCATCCGTGAGTCAACCTCTTCGTACCGGGCAATCCCGTTTTGGCCCCCAGTAGCATGAAGCCACGAGAGTTAAGGTTCATTTGAGACAGGGCTTAGACGGACAGCCACAAACTCGACATGATTTGTCCGCTCGTATTGTGGACAACTCAAGCTTCAGGCAAGCAGCAGCCTCGTGGCCTGGGACGTTTTGCAGTTCTATTCATAGGGTTTTCGAGTCAACAATTGAGGGTAGCACAGGAAATAATGTTCAGAGGTGGTCGCGGTCACTTCTGTCGACCGTCAGACACAAAGGATACATTTATCCAATACTGTATATATATACATGTCATGTACATCCATTAACCAACCATAGTGGCACAAACCCACGCAATGAGGCTCGAGAGTATAAAGCGCATCCGCAGGAATCTTCGATAAGAAGCCAATATGACCAAATATGTGCTATAAGAACCGAACGCCAAGTGCAATCCATGCCGGAAGAATGCGCAACCCTAAATAGCAGAAACGCCGGTAAAATGATGGGGGATTCTTGCCAAATCCAATGCAGGTTCACGTCGTCATGATTACAAGGTAAATCGAGTGAGGTTTAGAGCTCGTCGAGCGAATATGAAAGTGATTTGGTGGCGTTGGCAAAATCATGTCATCTTATATTTGAGAGGCGTCGTTCGCACGGGCAGATCGACGGCACCTCGTCGTCGCAGCGACCGCTTTCGTTTCCTGCGCATAGTATAAGCAAGAAGTCTATCAAGCACTCCGTCAACTATGACTTACGAAACTGCATCCCAAACTAGAGTTTCTTCATTGAAATGGTGACTGCGAAGTGGGTGTCAGTTTACCAACAAGACCGCCGGAAAGAAAATGGCGCAAACGTACTCTTGGAAATCCGTGGCGGTCAAGGCCTTGGAACCATATTCCTCTTCAAGAAGCTTGACGTATTCGAAGGGAATCTTAACTGGGAAGTCTTCAAAGCGACTATTCCGGAGCGGGAAGATGTCATTTTCCTTGGACAAAAAATCAGTCATACTGGCGTGCGATGCTGAGGGCAAGCTACTTACATCAAAATGATGTTTGTCTTTGCACATTAAAGCTCCGGTGTCGCCCTTTTTTCTCTTCTCATCGTCCGGCCGTACTGCAGTAATATCGATAAACAATCCCGACGAGGTATCAATCCACCGTGCATCAATGACGTTCATTTTGTCTTCGATTGAACGGAAAACGTAGTTCGGGTTGATCTCGAGTAAATAGGTTCGCCCGCCCTCGACGCCTGGAATATCGAAATGGTGCTCGGTCATATTGTAATACTCATCCAGGAAATGGATGGTCGGCTCCGAAATCTGGACGTCGATATCATTGTCCCATGGGAAGATCTAGCCGTCGTTAGGAAACGCCATATGTCTTCATATCCCATGGTCTCACGCTACCTTTTGGTTCCACCACCACGCCAGAAGAGTTCCGTGCATTATCCATGTTTCAGCACCCATATCGGCCATGGTTGACAGGTATGTTCGAATGAGTTGGGATAGGTGTGGCAGCGTCTCTTCCTCCGAAAGCTCTTGGTCGGCGTACCTACAAATGACAAACTTTAGTACATGCGCCAACCCGGAACAGAGAACTCAAAAATAATACCTTCCATCATAGTGATAGTGGAAACTATTGTCGAACCAGTTAGTTTAGCAAATCTAGAGAAAGCGAAACCGATGACGTTGTAAAACACATACCTAGACTCGTCTAATGACTTGGTTAGCAGTCGCTTAGAATTTCTCGGAACAGTAGGCACTTACGGAAGTATTTCTCTGTCGCTGGTTCACTGGGGCCTGTGCCGCTATAGTCCTTGACAAACTTTGTCCTTACACTTTTGAAATCGGGGTCGGTATCCGAGATGGCCAACGCACTCACGGCGAACACGAGCCCGTAGAGACCAGGAAGCCACGGGGATGTGGAAATCCACATTGCGTGTGAGAGAACGAGTGGTGTCTCAAGTTTTCCGCCAACTTAACTCCTTTCCAATGTTGTTTTGTTGTTGTGGAATGTCAATGTAATTTTTGATTTCCTCCTTTCCTAATTCAGTCCAATGACGAATAAGCCTGCATGCCCAAGTGGTACCGGTGGCACAGGGCGTTTATAAGGTAGGCCGGGGTTGCTGGTGCGGGAAGGACGGAAGTCCGTCAGGAATCCGATATGCGCCCGGGGAGATCGAAGTTGAGATCGGCAAAATCAATGTGTCACAGCGAGCGAATGGAAGTATAGTTATCGTTTGGGGACAAGGGAGGTTATTGGGAGAAATAATCTTCAATTCCCGAAGAAATTGGGACCGTCCAGCAGATATGTAGGGATCTGGAATGCCAGATCAGTGGGTCAATTTGGATTTTATGGCAGTCGCGTGCTCAGTTACTTGGTGGCAAGTCATTAAATAGCCTTGATCTAAGACAACCTTCGTTGCTGCTGCCATGGAAAGCCTTGTGGACCTTGGCGCTGCAGATTACTAGTAGTTCTTTAATCGGGCCACTCAGAGGCGCGACGGCGTTACTATGATTAAGTCGAGAGAGGGGCCGTTCTTCGCTGCATTTTGAATTTCCGTGCTTCCGTGCATAACAAGAACACCCTTCTCATAAAATTTGATGGAATTCAAGGCCTCCCACACTGAACACTGCCCACGACATGCACCGTCTTCCAGGTCCTTTTGTTCGTGGTAATTCCACCAGTAGCATGCCCTTCCCACCACAGGTACCGCGAGGAATCTCGATTTTTTTTCAGTGGCATTGGCTGAATGGGAAGATATGGGGATGAGGCCGCGTCATGGCTGCGTACTGAGTAATCCCGCCTTTCCCAACATCAGATTAACGAGTCAGTACGTGGTTCTATTGGAGCTTTGGGATGCTATATTGGTCTCCCAGATCGTATCGCCAGAGTATCCTCGGCCCCCTATTCTTCTACCTTGAAGAAAAGACATCGAACCAGCCAGTTGATGTGAGCGGACCCATTTGCCGACATGCCTGTGCAACATACCTCTTTTACTTTACTATGTATAGTCACGGCGTGTGGAGCCTGGAGGACCCACTGTCTAGATAAACAGAGACCTAGACAGAAAGAGGGACACCCGAAAAAAAAAAAAAAAAAGACAGGGGAGAGAGAAGAAAAATTCCCAAAATAAAAGAAACAACGTCAGACGCGATAACGAAGGCAATTATATTTCACAAAGGTTCATATTCAGCCCCTATCGCGCAATTGCTTCCCCTTTTTCGAGAGACGTGTCGGTATACGTATCCAGCATCGAGACCCCGAACACAGGCAGCAATATGAACTTCAATCCCCCCAGCAATGCCAAGGAAACTAACCCACCACTAAAAAGGAGAAGGATCTGAACAGCTTGTCAGTTGAAGACTGTTGAGGTTGTGTATTGACGTCAACCGGGCTACTGCGAGACAATTCCATGGTTCTGCACGGAAAGTCTTCAAGTCCTACCCTCGCTATGCAATTTTTACTCCACTAGCCACAGGTAGAGTCGCCTCAAACTGGCTACCTTTCTATGTTACAAATATGCCGACTGCTATAGCGTTCTTATTCTATGTATAAAACGGTAGTGATGGTATTTCTTATCACGTCGATTGAAGTTATACATGTATTATGAATACTATTTGGGAGTATACTGTTCGAGGTAGAACTCGCATAGCCGAATTTAGACGCCATATCCGCTACTTTGTATCCCGTGGATTTAATCTAAATGTAGCCGCCACAAAGTGTATACCGGGGTTATAGATCCGTAAATTACAGTGTAAGAAACGATGCACACACCTTATTGAACATGACAGATAATCCATCGCTTAAATTGATTATCTGAAACACACCCAAGCGACCATGTGCCGTGAAGTTGCACCAGAGCAGAGCGTTGCACTCGGGAATCGTCGGTTCTGTTATCCGACGGGTTGAGAGAACTCCATGCGGAACGGATTAGGGGGTTGATTTCTGCAGAGTATATCTAGTAGTATTGTGTACCCCCGCAAATCTTGGCTCCTGACATCTTCGACGTCATTTCTGGCCAGCCAACGCCGTAGCCTCTCATTCCGGCATCTGGGTATAGAATGCCAGCTTCTGGAGCCCAAAGATGGGCCCAGACCTGGAAGAGATTTAGTGACGAGACACTTCTCCCTGTAAAGTACTCATGCTAACGACACGTGCTGCGCAATGCCGAAACTACCGGCAGTGGCTTGAAGTTGGCTGGGTAACCCTGTTCGGTCTCTAGTACTGCTCACTGTACGGAGTACTCCGTAGCCTGAAGGACATTGCAACAGTATTGTGCTGATTAATGTCCGAATATCCTAGTATACGAGCGTTTAGGATACATAGAAAAGATAGGTAGGTACTCTGCAACAGAAACTGGTTCTAAGGCTCGTGTCGCATGATGAGCCTTGCATCCCGCCTGAGCAATGGGTGAATGGCTTGGGCGTTGGAGGATACATGGCAGTGAAAATACCCTATCCATGGTTTAGGCCCAACGAGCGCTACATCCCGACAACATATTTTCTGGGAACGGGTGATATCTCCACGTAGCGTGACTACCACATTGTAGCATGATTCTTGGAAAGGGGATTGCTAAAAAAAAAAAAGCTTGAGAATAATTGTAGATGCAAAAAGAAATCGCCGTCCCAGGTGAGGATCGAACTCACAACCTCCTGATTAACAGTCAGACGCGCTAACCAATTGCGCCACCGAGACGATCTTGTTGAATTGGCTGAGTGTGGCTTGACTTATAAGCCTTAAATTTTTGGCCTCAGGTCTAGGTACTTATGTGCAGTGGTGACTCTTGGCATAGATAGTCTTTCCTAATGCTTGTGTGAATGTATATTCAATAAAGGTTGTTTGTAAAGTAGCTGGTCTTAAGAAAGTCAGTAGGCTTAAAGAACAATAATCCATAGACTACATATCTCAGAGTACATAGCCAAGATGGCCATGGTATCACGTGAATACCAAGTATTGCGCTAGTATTGGATACGTCACAGGAAGAACACCCAGATAAATCTGATCTGCACGTGACGAGGCAAGCCTCACCTCAAGGCACGACAGTTGTTCCACCACCGGCGCCTGGCCGCCAACGCGTCGACAATCCCCGGCAGCGCATCCACCATCATCGTCAATCGGACATCGGATACACTCCAGCTCAAGAATCCACAGTCACCATGGGAAAGAAGAGACGTGGACCCACCTTGGATGAGCTTCTAGCTCGTCCGTGGTGCTACTACTGCGAACGTGATTTCGATGACCTTAAAATCCTCATATCGCATCAGAAGGCGAAGCATTTTAAATGCGAGAGGTGTGGGAGAAGGCTGAACACTGCTGGAGGTGGGTTGTGATATCTTTCTCTGTTCTATTTTGATGGACCGATTCTAACCCCGCGCGAACAGGATTGTCGGTACATATGAGTCAAGTACATAAGGAACAGTTATCGGCTGTTGACAATGCGCTTCCTAACCGGCAAAGTCTTGACGTTGAGATCTTCGGCATGGAAGGTGTCCCCGACGATATCATCCAGACTCACAACCAGCGGGTCGTAACACAGTTCCACCAAGCCGAGGCGGAGCGACAGGCCCAGACTGGTAACCCTCCTGCTGGCGCAGGCGTTGGCGGACAGCCAGCGAAGAGACCGAAGCTTGAAAATGTATCGGATCTGAAAAAGCGACTGGCAGAACATAAAGCCAAAAAGGCCGAGGCTCTGACCGGCGGAAGCAGCGGTGACGTGACGCCTGTTGGCGCAGGACAAACACAGAATGCGGGTTCCTTTGTAAGTTTGACATAGTAGATTTGGCTGTTCAAAGTTCCCTGAGGCTAACGATTGCGACGCAGAGCCAGTCACCCTCGGCAGCCGCGCCAAACTCACAGTACACATATCCTCAGCCGTACGGGGGTGCGGGCTCTCCCTATCAACAAACGGCCAGTCCGGTCTACCAGAATTTCTCACCTGGCGGACAAACACAATTCCCCCCTAGTGCGCAGTATACTCCAGCGGGGTACTCCCCGCAATCATTCCAGGGCACCCCCGGTCAGACCGGCGCAGCTTACGGAACACCACCGCCTTTCCCTCAGCAACAGCCACAGCAACCGACTCCTCAAACCAACACACCCCCACAGGCTGGCGCATTTGCGCAACGATCTGGGAGCTTACCAGCTGTCCCCGGCCTTCCGCAACGGCCTGCCGTGGGTGCGCCACAGGTCAATGCCTATCAGCTACAGCAAATGCACATGGGCCATCCGGTTCCGGCCACGGGTGCACCTGCTGGCGCTGCTAATGGCGAGAAGCCCCCAGGAGCCGAAGCCACACCGTTCTCATCGTCTGTTGACGACCTCATCTCCGGTGCTGCCAAAGAAGCAGACCAAGCAGCCGCCACCGCTGCCCCTCCCACAGAAGAGAAGCCCGCCAAGAAGGACAAATCCAAGCAGTCAAGATTGGTGTATTCTGACAATGAGACCAGTCCGGAGGAAAAGATGGCGAAACTGCCCAGGTACGCATTCGTTCCCGATCGTCTAGGGGAAACGGCGCTCCAAGAACAAGTTCCTGCGGCCGTAACAGGGGCCGAGCGGGGTCCGGATACGGTATTCGACGCGACGGATTAATTTCCCTACCGAAGAACTCGAATGGTTGGCGACAGGAGATAATCGACTGTCTCGAAGTTCGGCCCGATGGAGCGCGCAAGACTCGCGAGGTCAACGGACAGGGATGGACCACAAAAATCCAGCTAAGTTCGATTGCATGTCAAAAATTCTAGATACACGTTTTGATGATCTATCTTCTGGTCATGCTTTACTGCGTCCTGCCCTGATCTTCTATCAGTAGGTGGCGGCCTTTGCATACACGGGCCTTGCAGCAGGCATCGCATGCATGTCCACCGTGGCTTGTTTTTTTTTTCTCTTTGACCGTGCGCCCCCCACGCCATGGTTACGCGACATGAGCGACGATAAGTGTTGGTGAGTTGGTCGTCGAACTTTACTGAAGGAGCTGATCTTCGCGCAATGCGTTTCTTTTACTGCCGTCGGTCCGAACCGGTCTACTTAACTGTAAGTTCTGGTGAAGGTAGGCAATCATCCATTTGCAAATAAATCTCGGATAGTTCAGTTGTATCATCTTAAGACCAAAGAATAACCCATGTAATGAATGACAACGCACAACCATCAATCAAATGACATTTAGAGAGAGAAAAAAAAAGAGGACTCAAATGGTATAATCATACACCCCACGACCCTACAACCTCCAATTGAATAAATCAACAAATCAATCAATAACTGAGACTGTAGACCCAACCCCAAATCAATTCCTCCCCAAAACAGCCCTCCCAAAAACCAAAAGCCCATAAATAGCCACAAAGCTCAGCCCAATCGGCACCGGCTTGCGGGTCTTAATCGCCCTGGGGATGGAGCTCCCGCTCAGGACAATAGAGGCCAAGAGACCCAGTTCGTCGCCGTAGGCCTGGCCCGAGCGCAGACGCTGGAAACTGTAGAGGTAGAGGGCGCCGACGGAGAGACCGGCTGCGATGGAGGGGACGGAGCCGGTGCGGGCGTAGCCGATTACTCCGCCGAGGGAGGTGAGGATGGAGAGGGAGAGGGCGGAGTTGGTTTCGAGGGACTGCTATCTGTTAGTTTGGGTTGTTGGAGATGTAGGGGGGTTATTTTGTGGGGGGGTGGAAGGACCATTTTGAGGGTTGATTGCTTCTGAGTTCGTTTTAGGGGTTGTTGTGTTGTTTGGGGGGGATTGCATGGAGGAGGGATGGAGGATGAGGTGATGGGATGGTGTTATGGGTCGTATGGCTTCGGAGTTAAGCTTGGCTGAGGGAAAGCTCCGAAATGACAGCTTGGGGTGGATTATGTTGGCTATGATTGGTCAATGAGTGGGTCTCCACAGGAGAACAGTAACTATACTAAGTAGGTATGCACTGTAACTAACTTGAAGTAGTGTAAGTAGATACACAATGTATGTAGCTTTCATTCTATTATAACTGAAATGGTACATTCGACTATCGTTCATTTTATATGGCCATCATTTGCATGTCTTTCGTGATCATCACTTCTATATCCGGTCGTGGAATCGGTTCTGCGATGGGCGGTTGTTAAGCTTAATGCGGTTGCTAGACACCGACACAAGTAGCCTAGACTTTTATAAAAGCTTGTGGTTTGAAACTGATTAGTGGCTTGTCCTGGGCTCAGGGGACTGGCGGTGATCAGCTGCCCCGTAGCCGGTTTCCTGTGGTTCATCCTGCTCCTCTTCAGCATCGTTGCCATGGAATCCATCTGGTTCAACGGTCCAATAAATAGGGACAGCGCTCAAAGTGCCGAAAATGGCGAGGATCCACCAAGGGAAGATGACGTATCCTTTCTTTACGCCGAATGTGAATGCTGCACCGCAGATGGCGGGCCCGGCGGCTCGTCCCACGGCGCTGATACTCGTGGCAACTCCGTTCAGGGTCCCCAGCACGGTTAGGCTGGTGGCTGAGTTGGTCAGCAGGATCGTGATGCTGGGGAAGCCGAAGATGGTCGCGGCGAGCTTTGAGAGCATGAGGATGAAAACTGCTACGTGACGCAGAGACTCTGGTACCAAAGCAGTGAACGGGGTTACAAGGTAGATAACGGGAAATACGAGGACCATGGCCTTCAAACAATTGAGGACACCAAATCGCTTGGCCGCGCTTGGGAAGACCAGGAATTGCAGAAACATCCCGATGATTCCAATAAGAGTATAATATAAGCCGATCGTTTGGGAATCTGAGAGAAGAAATTAGACGGTAGATAGGGGACAAATCATGATCTCACAGGGACTTACCGACGCCAAATCCTCCTATGAATTTGAATGGTAGGTGCACATCCGGATTATCATGGATTTGCTGGACAGGAGTATGCAGGAACACTGGGAGAAGTGAGTCGAATGCCATCGTGTGCAGC
Organism: Aspergillus pseudonomiae; assembly: GCF_009193645.1. Classification (NCBI taxonomy): domain Eukaryota; kingdom Fungi; phylum Ascomycota; class Eurotiomycetes; order Eurotiales; family Aspergillaceae; genus Aspergillus; species Aspergillus pseudonomiae. The sequence goes on along the minus strand of NW_022476079.1, from coordinate 44,132 downwards.
GCCATCAAGGCATACGCTATGAGTATCAGTCTGGACTGTGGCGAGAACACTTCCTTCCAACTCGGTCGTTTGACTGGGGCTTTCTTCCGCTGGGGCGGGTTCCCACCCAGCAAAGGGGTGTTCTCATCGTCCTGCACTGCGTACCGCGCTTTCTCCTCTCGGGAAGTACTGCAACTGGTCAGCATTTTGCCCAATACCAAGCCGTAGTCGCGGTGGTCCTTCCTCGTTGCCAGCGTTTCCTGTATCTTGTTAGACACTGTCCTTAGATAATCTATGTGGCCATCTTACATGCAAGAACAAGAACCCCGTCGCAATACCAACGATAAAGAGAATGGCAGACGCTATGTTAGGTAAAATGAAAGGATTCCTCTTTAGAAACTCCGAGTTGCCAAAGATATCCGGGTGCTTCTCCGCCGGATGTGCTAGGGCGCCTCCGAAAGCAGGGCCAAAGATAGTACCAATAGTCCACACCAGAGGCATGACGCTAAAGGCACGGGGCTGCAGCTCCTTCTCTGGGACCATTTCGGCTACCATCGTACGGATAATGCCAACGTTACCGTTCATGAGCCCGAGCAGTGCGCGGGTGACCACTATCCATCCCAGGGTTTGCGAGAAACCGAACAACAAGGAAATAACCATGGTGCAGGTCAACCCCAACAAGATGATCGGCTTGCGACCGAAGTGGTCCGAGGCAGTGCCCCAAGTTACAGCCATGACAGCCTGACTGATGGACGTGACGGCGGAGGAGATGCCGACCCATTTGGCGACCTCATTCTTCGGAACGCCTACATATTCGATCATCTCCGGCTGCACAGTAGTCAGATATCTGCGAGATAGACATGGCCAACGAACAGATTCAGGAACGGAGTGACAACCAAACCAACTAAGGGCAAGGCAAGGGGAGCGATATTATCTGGGAATAAAGGTGGTGCCTACAAGATACGGCAAAACAGAAGTCAAAACCACTGTGGACGGGAACAGATCATTTTAGCACTTGATCGCGCCATCATTGACCGATCTAGTAGCTAGAATCGGAAAACTCTGCAAGACGAGTTCAGTTCACTGTACGTACCAGGCTCAGCAAAGCGACATATTGCTATTTGAGGCGGAAGAAGTGACGAGGCACGCGATCAGTATAGAACCGAGCGACAAGGATTTGACAGGTTAACTTACAGAGAATGATTAGCTGCCGAACCGGCAGCCTTGGCTGCTTTTCCTGCATGAAGACCGGGGCAAATGGAGTGCTCGAAATATTATATCAATGAGGTCTTGATAGGCAGTCGATCACGGTCGACAGCTGTAAGAACGGAAAGAAAGATAAGAGAGAGGAGAGGAGTCGAACGCAAAAGAGCGGAGATGACGAGGTGAAACCGACGACAATTGAAGATAGTAAAGAAAGAACGTCGCAGCAGTGGAGACTAAAGATGGGCTGGTGGGTCAGCACAATCAAAACAAGTCAAGAGTCATGCTTGGACCCGTGACTCTCTCTCCACTGCAAGGGCTTCGGATTCTTTTCCGATTTTATGAGTCAAGAGAACCTTTACTCCGCTTTTATATCACTCGTATTGCAGACCACAGCCTCTCTCATCCCTTGTCGGACGCCTCGGGGGAATAAATAGGCTTAGATCCATGTAACATGCATCTGCAACCATGACTGAGAAGGTATAGTACTCTGTATTGAAGTCCTACTACGACGCATCCTGCGGTCAGCTGCTATATACATTTCTAACCACCAACGCTACGTCACATTCTTCTCTGTATACTACTGATTCTGAAGCTAAGATGGTAGATGTTCTCAGCTCCGCTTTCTCCTGTCATCTATCTGTATCATTGAAGCACTTTCCTAGCGGCTTCCAGGCGATCAACAATGATAGAGCGCCATTTCTAAGGAAAAGCTCACGTTAGCGGAGTCGTCATGAAAGCTGAGCAGGGTGTTTTCTGCCTTACCTGGGCATTTGCCGCATCACCGGCATCAAAACTCTCCACCAAGCCAGGGTACGTCGCACCCGAGTATCCGGTCCAAAGGCCGGGCGCAAACACCACATGCTTGAACCAGTCGCGCCCATCGAGTCCGGGTTCGTACAAGAAAGCCCGTTCAAGGGCCTTGTACTTGTCATTAACCACGCGAATCTGGAAGTAGAGCCTAACCTTCTTCCACCACAGGTACCAGGGAAGATCTTCATCCAGCTGGGCGGTCAGATCAGCGGCATTGGCGTCAAATTTCTGAGCCGTAGCCTGGAACTCGGCGACTGCTCTGTCCAGAGACCCGAAGTCGAACTCGCCGCCAGGCAAGTTCTTTGCACTGGGCTTGATCTTCTCCAAATATTGACCAAGACCAGCACTATAGTCAGACGCACTAAATGACAGTACAGGGGCCTCGACCAGCTTGGCGGCCGCCAGGGACCAGAGCTTAGTGCAGGCTTCATGGTAGAGCCAATTAGGGTCACCAAATCGATCCATCCAGTCGAAGCTGTCATAGTTCGAGTGATAGTGGTATACGGGGTCCTTGGGGCCACGGCCGAAGCCCAGGTCAAGGCTGGCCACGCCCGCAAAGTCCTGGAAAGCAGTGAAGTCACTACCGCTACCCATGGTCGCAATGTAGCCATCCCAGACATCACGAACCGTTTGGCCTTCGATAGTCTGGTTGGGAGACTGGACGAGGCTAGTAACCTCATAAATCAAACTGTTCAGGAGCGGGGCTGCCCGAGGGCCAAGGACAGTTCCAGAGGCAGCCACGTCAACATTGAGATAAGCAACGTTGGCTTTGGAAAGCCACGGAAGCTTGTCTTCCACCCACTCTGTTGATCCTAGCAGTCCATACTCTTCTCCGTCCCAGCTGGCAAAGACGATTGTGCGCAATGGCTTCCAGCCTGCCTTAAGAGCTTCGCCAAAGCTGCGAATAACTTCATTGAGGACAGCGGAGCCACTGTTCGGGTCTCCAGCACCACCAGCGATCCACGCATCCCGGTGGTTGCCCAGAATGACCACCTCGTCCGGAATAGCACCCTTGATGGTGCCAATAACGTTCCACAGGGGGGTAGTAACGTATTCTTGTTGATTGTCCAGGTTAATTACCACATCATCTGGTGAAGGGCCAATGTTATATTCAACGCCCTTGCTGCCAAGTTTTCCGCCATGCCATCCCTTAGGGAAGTCCACTGCTTTGGGACCATGTCCATTAAGAGCCTTCAAAAGGGGTATGGCCTCCTTGTACGAGATTGGAATCGAAGGAATGGATGGGATCGCATGACTAGGATCCGTACGGTCACATCCGGGCTTGGATGGCCAACCAGGTGTAGTAGGATCGCCGGGTGCAAAGCCTGATTCACCAATTAGGCAACCAACTATCTATCAATCTAGCACATGAACGCCGTGGGGACTTACTCAGGAATTGGGTGCTACCCCGTTGCACAGCACTAGGATTCCGGGCCGGACCCTCGGGGTACGGCTTGTATCCGTTTTCCTCGGTAACCTCACCATCGCCCTCCGGGTCGTCATACAAGATCACACCCACCATTCCCAGCTCCTGTGCGCGCTTCACCTTCAAGCCACGGAAGATGTGGCCATACTTGGCGATCGCAATCTTGCCAGCAAGACTGACATTGGCATCAACCAAATCTTGGTAATCCTGATAAGAGCCGTAATTGACGTAGACGAATGGAGCAGTGACATTTCCAGTGGCCGAATAGCCATGGAAAGTAGGCACGCGGTCAGGCAGACCACTGGTGCCATCCTCCTCTAGGACGTCTTCTTCTAGGGTAGCCTCGAACGTAACTTCAGTCTGATCCTTGGACTTCTTTAGCAGAGCCAGGCGGTGGTCCAGAGGGTAGTTGAGGTAGACGTCGTAGGCCACGATTTCAGTGTCCTGGATGCCAAACTCTTGCCAGCGCTCTTGGGTCCAGATCGCCTGGCTCAGGTTTTTGCCGGCGAGATGAGGGCCCGCCGTATAATAACTGCTCCATTCCCGTGCTTTCTCCGCGGACGGAGTCGTCTGAAGGATTGCCTGCAGCTCCTCGTATTTGAGACCGTGACCCTGGGGCCAAGCCTTGTGGGGGAATGGACGCGCTCCAGGGAGATACGACCAGATGGAGCCATGCTCCCGGGGAAAGACAGCTGTGGGAAGGAGGAACAAGAACAGAGAAAACACGAGCAGCGTTCCGAGAGTGAAGCTACAGAACCGTCGTAGCCTATTATGGGGGTACCGGTGCCGCTGGGGAGCGACGCTGACCACCTGCAGGAGGGGCGTGGATTCGGAGGGCGCCATGGTGTGTGGCATGGACTTCTCCCTCATCTCGGGGGGCATGGTTCAACTAAGTGAATTGAGGGGATCGGAGGAAACAGCGGTCAGACATGGAACAGATGATCGCTCGCATTGATCAATCTGCGTGTTCAGTGTGACAGCTCCTATGCAAGGATGGAGAAAGGGCGAGAGGGTTTGGGGGCGCCTGGAGGGCTTTTTATCTAATCGGCAGCCCTACGTAATGGACAGTCATTGGGTCTCTTTATCGGTCCCGTGCGGAGTCCGGAGCAAAAGCGGAGCTCAAAGCTTATCGACGTTCCCGTATTAGCCGAACGCCCAGTTTGATAGCTACAGCTTAGTTCCTACTATTCTTGCTGGGAAGAAGTTCCTACTCCATACTGTCTCAATCCTACCACAGCTCCTATACAACTGACAACCCGGCCGCCTTGCTCGTTGCATGCTACTCTGGTAAGAAAAAAATCAAGTCCGTACATTGAAACCCACGAATCGCACGCCATCCGTCGCGTATATGAGGCAATCTTCCATCATCAACATCGTCGAAATCACAAACACAAGAGGTATCACGTGCCACGCTTCTCTTATATACAATCAAGACCAGATACGCAGTATGCGAACAGGAAGGGAAAATCAACAAACAAGCAAAGAAAGAAGAACATGAGGGTACAGTTACTCATCAACTGAATGCCCCTCAAGTTCTTCGGGAATCGGAACCTTGTCGTTCAATGCGAAGTTTAACTTTTCACCAATATCGATGCTATCGCGCAAGATCTGCCGAGCGGCTTCGTCGCTAACCCCCATGTCTTCTTTGACCAGTCGGACCGCTAGTTCAGGCACGAGCACAGCTTGTGCGTAACCCACCACGCCAGCCGACTTCACAATGTGGTCGCTGGCCGCCAGGCGGCGTAGCTTATGCGAGAAACGTATGGTCAAAGCTTGTAACCTGTCCAACGCTTGCATTAGCTTCGGATGTATTACAATTGGGGCGAGTAACAGAGGAAGCCTCACATTTTACCAGAGCCTCGAGTCCCGTAATAACCGCAAGAGATCGTCTCCAAACCATCGCCCTCCAGTGTCAGCCGGAAGTTCTTGGCCTTTCCGGCTTTTAAAGTCGAGTCTAGGATGTTTCGGTAGTAGGACTGGCTATCTGGGACCAAGAGGCCCTCTAAGTCATCAAAATAGACACGGATCCGGTCGTCGAACGTATCCCAATCAATAGCTGGATAGCCCTTATCGTGCCACTCTTTCTCGGCCGCAGTCTTCTTATGCGAATCGCAGAACTGCTGCTGCTCTCGAATGCGCTGTTTAGGCTGTGACTGAAACCGTAACAAGAGCTCTGGGTCTACAGCTTCTTTACACCAGGGACATAAAGACTCCTTCGGCTTCTGCACGTCGTCCGCATCATCAAATAGTACGTCTTGTAAACCGGTCTCAGATAGCTCGCTAAGCGGGGAGCTAAGGGGCGAAGCATCGTCATCATCCGATTCGAAGATAGCAGGTTCTCTGGCGGAGGAGGGCGCAAAGGAGGAGCTAGAGACAATATCATTCGGAAGAGGGGGAGGAGCCTTGAACTCGGGGGATGAGCGTGATTTAGACGGCGGGCTTTTGATGTCAATATCCTGAGGGACCTTAAATCCATTATCCTTCTGGGATTCCGTGTTCATGTTCTTTGTTTTTTTGTCAGCACTCGGCGAATTGCCAGCCGACTTCGGCTTCAGTCGACTAGAAGAAGGCGAATCAGTTTGTAGAGGCGTGCTCGATTTCGTGGAATAGACTTCGGAGTTGCGCTTCTTCTTAGATCCATAATCGGCCCTAGACCTCTTCAGGGTTTGTGAAGACCACCCACACTCTAGAAAAGGATCGCCATTGTCATTCTCATCGACGGTAACAGTATCTTTTAACGCCCTCTTACGACTCGAGCGTTGAGGCCTCGGGCTCTCAAATCCTCTCTTTGTCCGCGGGGTTTGTAGCGATGTACTATTGTCTCTCGACGTCTCCGCTAGTTTCTCCTCCAAAGTCGGCCCTGAGCGACGGGGCGTGCTCTCATTCCCGAACTCGTCATCCAGACTGGCATTGCTTCTCGTTTCTTCTTCACTGGAGCTCACAGGTTCATCATCCGTGGCCGGTTCAGGCTTAGTAACAGGCTCAGGAGCTTCTTTGTCCCGAAAAGTCGACAGCAGAGGTTTTCCGTGGTAATTTTGTCTTGTCAAGCGGTTCGATGCGTAGCTCGAATCGGGTTTCGGCCGAGGGGTGACCATAGTGGCTCTCGGGTCGGGGAGTGGCTTGGGAGGTGCGGCGTGTTTCGGGGAGATTGCGCATTTGTTTAAGTAAGGAAATTGGGCATAGGAATTGTTTTATGAATGAGGGAGAACCAAGTGAAGAGCGATCACTCTCGGAGATCGGGGGGTTGGCAGGAAGACGGGGAGAGACGCGTGTGGTGACACGCTATCGATAACTCCGCATTTAAATCAATCTAAGAAGAAAAAGTAAGACGCAGCTGATCCTTGGCTTCAACTCTTGAAGAGATCTGACAGCCATTGATGGTCAGTGCAATTTAGCTCCATCAATTTTTTATTCAGTGGCCATCTTTGAAAAAGAATAATAGTATATATATCAAATGCAGCTAAGGGGTGTTAACAATAATCTAAACCGCGTCGCAAGACTCGGCACATCGTAATAGCTTGCAATCCTAGCAAGGCATGAAGAAGCGCTCAAGATAGTGAAAAAGAAAAAGAAAAGGGAAAGGAAAGGGCTTGTGACAGATTATTATGCTGCATAGTGCCCTTGATTGAAAAATATGCAAGAACAAAAAAGATATGCTCTCCCAACCAGAACTCGATAGACAATATGGCATCCTGGGTCTCCAATGCAAAATACGGTCAACGATTCGCACCTTCTATGAACGCGAAAGATGAGATAGTGGAAAGCAAAAGGTAACGTGGAAAGGACAGAGGCAGAGAAGATGGAAGAAGTCGAAGATAGGAAAAGGCGAGATATAACAAAGGCAAGCCAACGGATGAAGCAACAACCATTCGTACTTCAGCGAGAATTAGACAACAAATAGCGTATAACCAAGCCTGACACATGCATCTTCGTTCTAGTCTTTATAGTCGTGGAACCACATCACTCGAAACTCATAGAAATCTCTCCTTCTTCCCCGTTCCCTATGTCGTGATCAGCCCAGGCATTGGGCTCCAGAGCCAATGCGCCAAGTGCACTGGCACCGACACCAGCAGCAGCACCGATACCAAGACCGGCTGGCGTCGTCAAAGATGATTGCAGCTCTGGCCGTGTAGAATTGGTATCATATGAAGGAGCAGCTGTGGGCTCATAAAATGAATGTGAACGCTGTGGTGGCTCATGATAGGAGGTATCGAACGTCATTTCTATCTCTTCTTCTTTATGGGTAGAAGGCTGCAGATCATGGGAAGCGCTGGGCGCAGAGTAAGGCTTGGGCGGCGACTGAGGGGCGGATTTGGTGAGATTGACAGCTTTCGCAGTATCCTTGATATCGGACGGAGCCGGCGTAACTGGGGCTGAGCAGGGCGGAGAATTCAAATCAAGCTTCATAGGAGGCAGCGTCGACTCGAGCTGTTTGACTTCGATACTTTCGGATGCGAGTTCGGCTCTGATCGCATCGATATCAAACAACACACTTCCAGTTCCGTTGCTATCGACCGAATCTCGCGGTGTGGCATTGTTACGCTCCACGTCGTATGTTTCCCAGCCTTTCTTTTGAGCCAACTTGCCTCGTTTGAACAAACCGAACCGTTTCTTTTCTGGTTTTGCCTCAGCTTCTCGTCGAGCCTCGTCGATCTCACGGATAAGCTCTCTTTGTCGCTCGGCGTGGTTTTCCGGATCGGGGTCCTCGAGCTCTGCGAACTCGTCTCCCAAAACCTCCCACCCAACCTCTTTCAACAGTCGGGGCATTGCTGCTCGGTAGTCCATATGGCCGTTCACGAGCTTGGTAACGTCGAAGTTCTCGAGGCCGGGGATCCCCTCCACGGGAGCGAGACCAGCCACGCGCATGATTCCACCGCTTGTTGCACGAAAGAGATAGCCCAGGATCCAATCATTTGAGGAATACCCGTTCACAAAACGGCCCGATACCACACCACGAGCCTTTAAATATTCATCTTTGTTGGCCACTATAGGCGACCCGAATAGATAGACGTTCTGCACGAGTCCGTGCGCACCTCGATCTGCAAGCTCTTTGAGGCAAGAAAAAATAAGGCGAGCGCCGAGAGAGAAGCCCAAGAGTGTGACAGGCCGCTTCCCAAGATTGCGTTCCATCAAAGAATCAGCCAAAATCAGCCCGGCTGCGTTCGCGCGGGCCAATGAAACGATCCATGGGTTATCAATCAAGTACGACAGTTTCGTCAGGACAAGTGGCAACTGCAGAGACGACATTAGGGCTACTAGAACCGTGCTTCCAAGGACTTGTTGCAACCCTTGAGTTAATGCCTAGTAACAGTTAGCAACCACGCAGGGATAGATGTACAAGAGAGACACGTCCTGACACCTACCTCTGTAGCAAGAATATTGATGGTATCTCCCATGCTCCGAAGCATTTCAGGCTCCCAGAGAACCGAATACAGATCTCCCATGATAGGATCCACCGTACTGAAGGGCAATCGGACGTCATCCACCTTACCAGTCATCCAACCAGACACGGTGACAATCAGGTTGACTCTTTTGTTGTTGTGCAGGGGACGGTACTCGAAAGTCTGGACAGCTCCTGTACGCCTGTTGGAAGCCCTCAGCCCAATCGTGGATCCGGTCAAGGTGGCTCCAGAAGCAATAATCGCCGTACCACCCACTCCTCCCAGGAATGCACCAGTTCCTGTGATACCTACAGTGGTAAACCCAGCTGCAAGGCCAGCACCAATTACTGGGGCCAACAACCCAGCGGAGAGACCAATGACCAACCCACCACCAACAGTGGCCAGGCCCATAACGATATATTTTCGCTTCAGGGCCATCTTTCGGCGTTTTTCCATGTGATCCGACTCATCCCAGGTTTCTTTGTCCGCTTGTTCCTGCATTTCCAGAGCATCGACCACGCGCTTTTCGAACCGGGCAATTTGTAGCCAGGACACTTCCATAGACTCGCCTACTTTTTCCAGTAACGTTCGTGACCGTGCATCATAAGTCGAATCTGCAATGAGGACAAGGAAGAGATCACAGAGCACCGTCCACCGAAGATCTATATCAATCTTTGACGAAGTGGGAAGCTGAGAGGGGGTTCGGACTTCGGGAAGATCTTCGCCTTCGTGTGTCTCATAAGGCGGAGGAGGCGTTGACCTGTCAACGTCGGAGGATAGACTGCTTCGATATTCATCCTTGAGGCTCGGAGTCGCGGGGGATGATAGGGAGTTCTTCGGCGTGTCAACTTCCTCAGCTAAAGGATTCTTGACTCGAGCATTCTGCATGAGAGGTCGGACAAGATCTGCAGGTTGGACGCCATGTTCCGCCAATTGTTCGATCATCACCTGCTCAGCGGCGTCGATATCCATATGAGCATAGATTCTAGCCATGATTGTTTGGCCCCATTGACGCATTGAGTCAATGGTCTTTTGTTTCGCCTTGCGTGTACCCTTCGTTGCGGGAACCCGGTCCAGGTCTTTAGTCATCTGGAATATAGCCAATCTGGCAACTCCGACGTATGCTATCCTTTGACTCTCTGTCAGCAGATCCTTTGTGGCCTGCAATTGACTGACGGCGTCACGCAGCTCCTCCTCCCCTTCTACACCAGTAGAGTTGTGAGCTGCTTCCCTAAACAGATAGCTTGTATCTTCATCTAGACTTGTCGCCGACTGAGCGTCTTCATCAAGTTGCACTCGAGTATAGCCCTTTCCAGCGCCTCCCAAGCCCCTGTACACTGCGTCATTATCCTCTGGTTTGGCACCACGAGCAACTAGTCTCCCAAAGTCGTCATAAACATCGAACTCGTCAATAGCAGGCATATCCTGCCACCCACCATCACTTTGTACTTCATCCTCGTCCTCCGATTCCTTAGACTCATAAAGCCGCTGATGTGACCATTCCGAAGCTTTCAGACTCGACCGTTTCTTTTGTACAGCATCCGACTGTGTAGAAGCAGAGGGGTTTTCTGCACTTGGCTTTTCCGTGTAAGGAGGCGGCGAGGGGCCGTCCTCGTGGTCAGGGAGTGAGCCACCAGAGGTAGCATGTTTCTCATTGCTCACAGGCACGCTTGAATCCTTCTCTCGGGGAGATTCAACAGGATGCTGTTCGACTGCTGGTGAAGATTGCGTCCCGTTCTCTGCATCCTTTCCCTTCTCAACTGATTTTGTGTTTTCCTCCTCCTGGGGTGCTTCTGGCTTTGGATCGTTTGTTACGGGCTTGCTCTCCTGTGAAGTTGACTGGTTATCACCTGGGCCCGAGACAGCCTCTCCAACATCATGGAATTCCTCATCATCAGACGATTCACTCGAGCGTACAGGCCTAGCACGAATTCGAATCGGCAGCCCAAACTCATCTACCTCCTCCGTGGTCGATTCTGCCGTCGGCTCACTCCCCGCATTGCCCCCGACCGGACTAGCATTCTCCTTCTGTGATATGATATCGGGGGATCCTGTACTGGCCGTGATCTGGGCATGCTCCGGTTCGTGCGAAACAGCGGGGTCGCGAGAGTGGTCACCGGTCGCACTGGAGGTCATACTTCATCGGTATCCCTAGGTGGAAATCGGTTTCAATCGCCCAAATCCTGTCTTTCGCCCTTTAACCACCGTGAAGATTCCCGCATAGAACACGCATAAGATCACCCATGCGCGCGAACGCACCGCCACGAATTACCTACGCTGCCAATGTACTCGCACGTTCCGGGCACAGATCGTGGCGAGCTCAGACTGTCGGGGGAGCTCAGTCGTACGCTGACCGTTCTCAATCTCTTTCGGGGGAATGGAATTGATACAGCCGTCGGTATAGATTCAGGGGGACAGGATTCCTCGTCGGGTGGGGTGTCACCGATAGGCAACAGGAAAGTTGAAAGAAGTGGAGGGCGTGTGTGAAGAGTTGATCGGGAGCGCAAAGACCTCTTTGTTTTTCTTCTTCTCCTGTGTTATTATTTTTGTTCTTTTCTGTAGAAACAACGATTCCGGGTCTTGGCTAACAGACCTCTCTGCGACCGGGCAGTGTGGTGCAATCGTCCCGAAAGCGGCAACGGGGGTGGAATGAACCCGTGGTTTGCGGAAGAGAACCTTAAGAGAACGAGACATGGTCAGGGCAGCAGTGCTCACGTCAGTGGGCTCTTTAGCGTGTCTTGGGGGGTGTCTTGAGTATTGTAAAACGGTCGGCGGCGCCCCCCCCATTGTTGTCAGCATTGGGCTATCTTTATATGCCCCTAAGACAGTCCTTTCAATCTGATACATTGATCCAGTACCCATTATGAATAAGGTTACATCCGACCACGATCGTGGTTCTCCTGGTCGGTCGGCAATACTGGTTGCATTTACCCATTGATACACGTCTGTTACAGATCGATTAGCTAATCCGGGGCCTCTGCGGAGTTGATTTCCTGGACTCGCTTATCAACTCCGTATAAGGACGATACTACTCCGTGGTAGTTACTTCTAAAGTAAACTAGAGCAAAGGATCTTAGGAGTAGACACTACGCTCATAGAAGTACTCGACCATGTGACTGGATTCCTGTTTGAACCCTACGACCAAATTTGTACATCACTCTAATTTTGAACCAACAAACGGACGTCCAATATGTTTCCTTTCAAATATATATTTTCGTCCAAATGTATGGTCTCCAATTGTCCATATTGCACACACAAAAAAAAAAAAAAAAAAAGAAAGAAAGAAAGAGAAAGAACACAAAAAGCATACCCGACACAAAGTAAACTGACTAAATCGAGCAACCCAATCCCAATCAACCATAGAAAACACCATATCTGATGAATCCCAGAAAAACCCGTGATTCTCTCCACCCTAGACAGAACCACAGTAGCACCATTTTTCCACGATGGCTTGAAACCCCCCAGTCACCGTGAAGGAACACCCACATTCTAGAAGAATGACCTCCCTTCGCCAACGTCTTCGCTGTACCACCCTTATCTAGATCTCGTCGAGCAGTCCGACTTTGGTCGGTTTGTACGCCGGCCACCGGTTCGGCATGCGGGTTCGAGAGGTCTTCTCTGGCATTGTCGGCTTTTGATCTGGCCTGTTCCATCAGGGTCCCCGGTCACATGGTTTATGGGTTGGTTATTGTTCAATAGGACGGGAATCATATTATCGAAGGTTATGAGGGAACTCACGGGCCGAGGGCTCCTTGTGAGATAGACCAGAGAGATAGATCAGAAAGGCCTGACATATTATTTGATGTGTAGTTATCGTGGCCTTGTGAATCTCGCAGCTTCTTACTATGAAAAGAATCTAACTGTCTGAACGGGCTTTTGTATCTCTGTAGAGTGTTAGGGCTGAGGGTTACAAAATCCTACGTCAGAGGGTCCATGCTCATCAGCCTGTCCTGATGGGAAATTGGAGATGAAGAACATGGATGCGTTTTCAAGCAATGTACTTTAATACAGCGTGCACATAAACGAAGGGGAGTAGTTTTGTTGGATCAAGTCGTACCTCCCCAAGAGTGGAGACCCAATCATTGGTAGTGGAATCCACACTGACATGCTTTCCACAAGGCTATTTATTATCTGCCGATGGAATGCCGAAGATTGTGACTTAGTCAAAATTAAACTTCTCCCGGATCTAAGAAACTCTAAGTGGGCAAACTATCCAGTATGCATATTTTAGTGACTGAGCTCTGACTCGGCTATCTCTAGAACCACGGGAAATTTCACGGTTGCCGACGAAACGGGCGCAATACGCACGGCTGGGACGCACAACGTTCGCAACCCATGAAAATCAATACTAGTACTGCTGGAAAGAGTCTCGCGGAGTCACCTCCGTATTTAGCCAGGCAATTTAGCCGTGCCAAACTTCCGCAGATGCTCTGGAAGCATGCCGAAAGTGGAAACATTCCCACGATCCGTCGGACGTTCGGGGTCGACCGAGTCTCCGAGAAAGGGAACGTCGAAATACGCGCTGCTACGAACTAAACCGTTGGGGGCCTTCCTCCGAAGTTTTCCCACAGGTTTCACCTGATGATTTGATTTGATTAGATTTGATTTGATTAGATTTGATTTGATTTCATTTCGTTTCATTTCCTTTCAACCCCTCCCTTTCTTCCTCTGTCCTCTGAGAAATCTATCGAATCTGGGATTCAGTCTCTCTTTCCACGGCGCTGGTCATTGTCCAGAATGACCCATTCCACCATGTCCAGAGAGAAGCGACTAAGAACATTGAACGTTTGATCACGCAAAAAACCCCCCATGGCACCTTCCCGGGAAAAAATGTACTCCAAACTAACTCCGTCCGAACCATCGTACCTGCATTTGGACCCCTTTACATCCCCGGCAACGGAGGCATCCCGCAGATACTTCCATCGGGAAGCCAGCCATCAAGCTCCATCCCTGTTCGAGGAGGACCGGGAGGCTGGCTTGGCTGCGGGGGGTCCAGCGCAACACCTGGCTGCGAAAATTCTCCATATGGGTACTGAGTTGGCACCACAGGCGAGCGGTAGCCGGCATATTGATTCATGACATAAACCGGCTGATTAGCTTGATCAGCCTGCCACATCGTGTTCGTGGCCGCCGATGCTCCATAGGCCCCATCCATCGGGTGCATAACTGCGATCTGTGGCACTTCGGCATTCATTGCAAGGGTTCTTACTGGCTGCGATGAGTCGGCCGAGCTGAACTGTGCAGTTTGTATGGGTGCCGGGCTCACAGAGCGCCGTGGACTCGCACTCGGCGGTGGAGCAAGGCCGACGTCAGTCTGCATCTGTCGCTGCTGAAACCGGTCGTACCAGTTTCGAGCCTTCATCCCGACAATATACAACCACCGGCTGGGGATCTTGTACTTCATATTTCCGCTTGCCTCAGTTAGCCTTCTCGTCATGGCCTCTAAGTACATCTCAATATTGACGGACTGAGGGCTCACGAATTCGCCCAAGGCTCCTGACTTGACCGAAAAATAAACCTTCAGGAGTGACATGACGGCTACACCGACTCGGGTGTAAATGAGATTGGGGAGTTTCCGCATCAAGTCCGTGTCGCAACTTAGGAAGAAGTCGAGCATCTCTTGAGCTGCATTCATCCATTTGATTGTGATGTCTACGCGAATAGCACTCAGAGGGGTCTTTGGCCGCTGGTGGGCATCGTCCGGTGCGGGGAGTACATAATACTGTTCCTTAATCGCATCGGGGTCTCGATAACCTTCGCCGACGCCGAGCTCGTAAATAGCGAGGTTGGTAAAATGGTATTCGAAGGTCATCGTCACTGACAAGCAAGAAAGTGGTCAGCCTTGGTCCCGCTACCGTTCCGATCTTCCAGATACCGAGGAGTATTACCGGTGAGCATGTCCGCCGAAACGTTCTTTTTCCAATTCTGCATTTGGTTGTCGAACCACCTCAATATGACCTGGACTCGTGATTCTGTCAGCGGGGTCGTTGAGCTGGTATCGTCCAGACCGAAGGAAGCCATCGCTTGGTCAACGATCTTCTGCAATTCGAACCAGGTCGCCATGTGTCGATCGATCATATGGGGTGAACGCTCCAGATGTTTTACACATTCGTGCATCCAGTCGTTGAAGAGGAGCAAGTTGGGCCGGCGCGTTTTCATGGCAACGCTGTGTCACAGTTAGCAACTGCCCTCTACGCATGTATTCCTTGTCCTTACTTGGAGGCCAAATGATAACACCCCAGAATTGCTCTGGCCTGTTCCGCCATGTGTTCATCGTACGAACCACGCTTGCTCGCTTTGCGACTTGCATTATTCGGTATCTTACATTTGGAGGCCAACCCGATCTCCAGGGCCATGGTGGCGGCGATGTGCGTATACTGATAATTCTGCAGTTTCAACGGAGATTCTGGTGGGTAGTAAAAGACAATCATCAGGAGCAATGCCTGAACCAACTCGAACGACTTGTCGCCATTGATGAAAAACCGTTCGGCGTAGAGTCGGACCAACTCGCGGTTGAGGACGACCGCCAAACTATCATCTACAGCAATCGCAGCGGCGGCAATCACGGAGAGAAACAGCATGGGCTTCGACCGACGCAGTTGTGCGGCGGTGGTATGTGGAGGGAGCAGAACCATCGGGGCAAAAGCGGTGAGCTCGGTGATATAAAAGGACACCAACTCATTGGCAAATTCCAGCGAGATTAACCCCCGGTCAATGATGTCGCTGCCCGAGGGCTCTTCCAGACTATAGCTGGGCGGGATCGGCGTGGCAGACGCAAAGGCATCAGAACCACTATTCAGGGTGTTTGAGTACGACGACGAGGGTGGCACGCCGGGCGAGAGCTCCATGTTTCTGAAGGATCCCGAGGCACTGCTCGGGGCATCCGGCACAATGGATAAGGTTTCTTGGGGGTCAGTCCCAAAGTCAGGTTCCTCGGAGTCCTCGACTTCGCTGCCACAGCTGCCCGAGCTGCTTTCTTCGTCGATGCGGAAGCGGTCCTTGAGCAGGGAGCGCATCTGTCGCATCTCCCTCTCCAACTGAGCCACGCGCGAATCGGTTCGCTTGCGTGGTCGTCGTCGTTGGGGGGCCACAAAGACGCAAGTTCTCTTGGCCTTGGCACATCGCTGGCACTGATTGGGAGATTTGGGGTCAGGAAGGCAGCGGACCTTCAGACCTCGACACGATTCACAGGATCGATTTAATTGCTGGGTGGGGGCTGGTTGTTGGAGTATACCCGGGTCACCAGGTGTTGAGGGGGTAGCCGACATGGTCTGTCGGCTTTGGTGAGGTCGTGAGCTAGCGTAGAAAAGGGAAACCCGAAGTGTTATTGACGGAAGCGCAGCGAAGGATCTGAAAAGGTCGACGACGATAACTGACAGAGACCGCTGAAGCTGCTAACGTTATAAAACCCCATCTCTTCAATATGACCAGGGATAGTACATGGCGATGGGGTCGTCCGGGTTATTGGAGAAGCGATGATAGCGGCACCCTGGCCGTCACAGTCCAAACCACGCGATGGAGCAGTAGCTCCATCTAACGGCCCAGCAGTTGTATTTCCGCACCCCAAAAAGGGGAACGCCGAGTAAGCTGCAGAACGACTAAATCCCACACGTTTTCTCACCCGCTCGTGCATCCAGGCTGGACAGGCAGACCGGCAAGCTTCCAATTGAAAATTCCCGCGGCACCGATCCCTCACGCTGCAGAAGTCGTCACCCATGCTGAAGAAGGATTCAGTGTTGACATGGATTGCACGCGAAGGTCGTAGTGGGCCTTGAACAAGCCCCAATCATGTGATCTTCGAGCCACCAAGTGGGATCGAAATCGGTTTTTTTTTTTTTAATTATTATTTTTTTTTAAAAAAAAATTCATTTTAAAGTTTCTACTGGGTCACACACACGAGAAGGAAACAAATAAAACCGTAACGGTTTTTATTTTAAAACTGGGGGCGTTTGATAAGGTCCGCACGAGGAATACACCCTTGGACACTGCATCGATACCGCCATTGCGTCGTCGACGACACTCGATGGCATGGGGGGCATTTTTTCTCTCTCTCTGCGGTCTTGTGTCCTACTAGTACTCGCCGGAGTATGCACCTTTTCCTCCGTTCTCATCATCAGACCCTGAAACGTCGACAAGAGAAAAAAAAGTACGGGTATACTCCACCCGGCCAATGAAATTCAGGAGCGCGCGGAAGAGATGAAGCAGACTTGCGACTAACTAGTCGTCGTCTAGTCGATAGTCGGATGGGATGAACGGGTACCCAGGACTCGGGGCAGGTCCATGAAAGTGGGAAAATCCCATACCTAAAAAATCCTAAAAAATTCCCAAACGAAAATACTAAGACGATCACGGATGCGTGATCGCAGACTCAAACCTGACGAATCAGGGCGACCCGTTCCCCGCAGCGCGACCGACTCGCACCAATCAGCGCCACCCGCCGTACCCTTGACAGCCCTGTACATCCATTACTGCGTTGGGGAATTTTTCAGATCCTCCACCTGGATTTGGGCGGATGTCGGCTCTGGCATGACGGAAATTCCCCAATCGATCCCTAGCACAAACTGGCGATATTGGCTGTAATGATGATCGGCCCTGTGGCATTGGACGAGATACATTCTGGCCTCCCAGCCTAAGGGAACTTACCCCGGCAATTGGGGATGTTGCCTAGAGGTCCTTGCTACTTAGCGAAGGGTGAGTTAGATGCGCGCGACTTCCGACACCCACAGTCAGGGCCTCGTCTCCATGACTCTCTCCCCCCCCCCCCCCCCTATGCCGGATGGGGAAGGTCCCTTTCATTAAGTTAGTTTAGTGAGCAGTTCGACTATCGACAAGTCATTTTACCCTCATTGCCTCCTCTCAGACTAGCGTTCGGACTATGATGATCCTGGTTCCTCAACGCTAAGATAGAATAGACCGGCAGCCTGAGTCGGGAAATAACCACAACAACCACAACCACCACGTCGAGTCCATACTATCTTTTCGCCCCCTTCGACGGGTTGGACCCCAACCCTCCCGCAACACGTGGGACTGCCTGCAAGGTAAGGCCCCTGCAGGCATCCCTGGCGGGCCAATCGATGTCGGCAGGGATCCCACCCACTGCTGGCTCAACGGTTTCTTATTGATTGTCCGGCCTGCAATCGTTATATTAATTGATACTGAGAGCAGCGAGCCACTTTGGGCTCACGTCTACGCGGGGCCGTGAGGGTGGCATTCGACTGGGCGTGAGGGGGGCTAGGTCGAATTGCACTTTTTTATTTTGATATTCCGAACATCTGAATTCCATAGCAACATGAACCCATTCAATTTTCTTTCCCCGCCCCTCCCTTCTCCTTTGACATGGTCCCCATGTTATCCTGGAATAGTACCAAGTACCTAGTAATTGTTCTCCAAAACCAAAACAAGTAAACCTACAAATACCGTCTAGCCCGTCACCCGGCCAATGTTGTCTAGTGACGGAGCCCAAATCACAAAATTATACAAAAAAAAAAAAAATAAAAATAAAAAAATAAAAAATAAACTCAGGTCAATCCCCTGCGCCGATTGCTGGCCCAACACGCTAAGCAAGAAGACAATGCAACCCACGAAACAAAAGCAAGGATTAAGACACGGTTGCTCCGAAGCTAAAGTATGATGCTCGAGTCGTAGGGTGGTAATACATATTGACAGAAATCCAAAGTGTACATGGCCCATATCTCTCCACCCAAAAAAAAAGTAAATTTCAAAACTGTACAACTGTAGAAGGAGATGAAACGAAGAGAAAACTAGGCAGCCTCATGCAGGCCGTGTGTGGCCTGGGGGATGCAGCCCAGCAGCCGCTGCTCCGTACGGGAAGTAAAGCTCGGGGTATGGGGTGTGATAGGGTTGGGGCGGCGGCGGCTGGAGACCGTGAGGGCCATGGGGTGCCGGAGGGAACGGCGCTACCGTCCGGGGATCGATGGGTGCATACGGCGCCATTGACCCCCGCGCTGGAGGCATGGGTGCCAGTTGGGGATGTGGACCGGGAGGGCCGGGCGCCAGCGAGCCTGGCCCAGGCATGGCTGGTGCTGGAGCAAGACCTGTGTCGGCTCTCGGGGGCCCCCCAAAAACTGGACTGTCTGATTTCTTCTTTTTGCCGACAATCTTGGGAGGTTCGGCTGCCTTTCTGGCAGCTTCGGCCGCCCGATCGGCCTCAATCTGGGCTTTGGATCGTTTCGGGTTACGGGTCCGGCCCTCCCGGTTGAACCGGGCCCAGTGGTTGAGCATGGCCTCTGTCCGCTTTGGATTTTTGGAGTTGGCGATCTTTTCGCGGCGAGCCTTCTCAGCGGGGTCGAGTAATTCATCATGGGCAACGCCTGCCTGAGTGCTGACAGGAGTCACAGTGGCTGAATCCCCGCTGGGCGCCGGTTCAATTGGCGCCAACTGAGCCGTTGCAGGACGTGATTGTAACGGCCCAGCGGACGTTGCAGCCTCGCGGCCATGGCCACGACCAACCGACCGAGCTGGCGCCACTGGCGCCACAGGCTGCGGAGCCTCCGAGCCCGCACGAGACATTCCACGCGCAGCTCCCCGCCCGCGGCCCCGGCCCCGGCCACGAACGGATCCTCGTGAGGGGGCCGGAGACCCTGTGGGTTGAGTATCCAGCTCCCCAGCACGCCGGGTGCGAGTGCGCCGCTTCCCAAATGACTCTTCCTCTATGGGTGCTGGTGTCCCGTTCAATGCCTCGTCGGTCTCGTTGGCTTTGTTGGCTGCTTCCAACTCTGCGGCCTTGCGCTTGCGAGTTGCCTTACCGACGAACTCCTCTCGCGGAGGGTTCTGAAACTTGGGAACATGCTCAACGCCGAATTTCGTAATTGTTGGCCAACCGTCCGGATTAGGATTATTTGGGCCAGCTTTGGCAGTCATCTTTCTGAACTGAGCTGGCGTAGGCTTGAATCCACCTTGAACGAAGGGGTTCTGGTTGCGAACTTTATCTTCTTTCGTTTCATGCTTGTAGCCGTAGAGCATCGCCTCCTTCTTGTCTTCATAAACCTCGGGTCGGTCGAGTTTCCGTGGGTCGCTGGTTGCCTTTACATTTTGCCGGGTTGCATGTTTGCAGAGCTTTTCGATGGCCAAGTACTCGTCTTGCCATACCTTTAGGACATTGGCAACGTTTTCAGTGATGGCGTAAAGCTCATCGCTTGAGCGCAGTTCAGGATCACGGAGTTGGACCAAGAAATTTTCCAGAGGCGAGATCTCAAGAAAGTCTCCTCTAGAGCTCTTTGAGTTTTTGTAAGGTTCCGGGCGTACTAATAATTCAGATGTATCACGTTTCTTGGCACGTTTGGGGTCCTCGAAGACTTTCATCCAGGTTCCACTGATGTTGGCCGATGTCTCTTCAAAACCTCCAGAAAACTTGCTGATTTCATGGAGGTTCCAGAGGTTATGAATACGTTTGTCCAAGGACACCGAATCTTCTTGGCGAGAAAACTCGTGGAGTTGATTGAATAGAGCAAGGTCTGACTCGCCTTCATGACCGTCTCCGTCCCCTTCGGCATCAGGGCCGTCAAGGTCGTTCTGGTCATTTTCGTTATCGTAACCTTCCATGGCTTCAGTACCTTCATGCACACCATCATCGGCGGCTTCCATTAGACCGTCTTCTTCGGCCTCCAGAGCATCATCTGCTTCCGACACTGGTGCTGTGAGTACAGTGTCATCTCCAGGGTGTTCGTCGACGTCATATGCCTCTTCTTTCTCTTCATCGGCGACGCCATCATACAAAGAGAATTTGGCAATGTGCGGATGCATCGTAGCCATGTGTTCTTCGAGAGCCTCATTTTGAGAATATGGATCGTCATCTGAGGACTCAAAGAATTTCCCACACCATGCGCACTTAGCTCTGGGGGTGGTGGGTGAAGGGGATGGCGAGTGAGTCGATGTAGAATGAGCATGGAGTGGCTCGGAGAATTGTCGGCGCAGCTGCGAGTCGTGGCTGGCCATGTCCGAAGTATGGCTGTCCATGTCAATGTCGCTTTGAGCGACTGGAGCCATGGCTAGAAGAAAATGACTTGAAATACTCGAGTCAAGGTAGAGTATTAAATAAAAAGAAAAAAGAAAAATGGATATCCACGATGAGAGGTGATGCAATTTTCACACTCTAGGAGACCCAAGACTGGGGCCTACATATACTGTGTTAGTAGAGCTTGGGTTGAAAAGTTCGCTTCCGGTGCCAAGACACCCGGAGTACGTGCAGTGCAATCGTGAACAACAGAGGGTAGCATGTGCAATGGCAGATGGGGAAAAGAAAACCATGTGTGGTAGGGAGAAAAAAAAAAAAAAAAATACAGGCGGGCCGCTAGAAGAAAAGCGACCTACCAACAGGGAGTATAATAGTAGGAAAAACTGAACAAAAGGTTGAAGTAGGTACTTCTGGTGGCCAGACTGGAAGAGTAGTGCCCGGCCAGATGTACTGAACGGGAATGTCACATACCTTTCGAACGGAAGTAAAGAAATCGTTTGTAGAAAATACGGACAGGAATAGTAAGGGATGTGGGGGATAGCGTGTGGGTGTTGGTTGACAAGTTGACAAGTTGACGACGAAAAAGTTGTTTGGGTCTACAGTAGCTCGCAGCCCGTGGGTTGGTCGCGAACGGCTGCCAGGGATAGTACAGTAAATTGAAGTCGTAGTCTTGCCTTCTTGAAAGGGAAAAGTCGAGCGCCGAGCCGGTAGGCAGAGAATCTCGGTATAGTCCCAACCACGATCAAGACAGAACAAAAAGTGTGCCAATGAGATAACGTGTCGAGTGGATGATGGACAATTTGGCGACTTCGGAGTAGTGTAGTAATTTTAGATGTCCGCAAAGTAGAACTTTGTCGCGGTAAGGAATTCGGGCGGGTATGCAGAAAAAGAAAATGAGGGAAAAAAAAAAAAAAGACTACGCTCTGAACCACGGGCGAAACCGAAATAACCAAAGTCTCTCCAAACAAGACAAAGCACAAGTACAGACGTGATGAAAAGAGAAATTGTGAATCTTTAGAGAAAGTCTCTGCTGGTAGCATGCAGCATGAGGCTGTCAAGGTGGTAAAATCTGGAGCGAATAAGCAAGTTTTGCTTCCAATTACGCTCGCGAAAGAGAAGAAGCGCGATGGGCGCAGTCGAGAAGAAAGCGCAAAGGATCAGTGATGAAGAAGAGATTGAAGTAATAGATGGTGGCACAAGCTGTTTGGAGTAGACGTTCCTGGACGAATGGACGTTGTACAGGCCAAGATGGAGTAGTTGTTGTCATGTAGTGTAGAAGAAGTATGAACGTCTGACGAAAGGTTGGTAGACAGACGGTAGAAGGGAAGTGGGAAGAGACAAGAGAACTAAACGCGCACAGAGGAGGGAATCGAGGAGAAACACAAGAGAACACGGTGGGAGAGACTATAGGATTCGAGGAGGAGGACAGGAAGAGATGTCGCGTTGTGTTGTAGTGAATGATGGCAGATGAAAAAAAATGACCCTACTAACAGCCCGACAGCAACAAGCCTCTTCTCTGTATACAATAGGAGGTAAGGTAGTGAATTTACTATTGGTACCATACAGTATGAGTGGTACGGGAATTAATTACCCACCTAACCTGACCTGGTCAAAGCATCGACGGGCATGGTTAAGCCTGAGGGCCCTATTTTACTCCAGTACGGTAGTGCCATATTTCTTACCTTATTTTACCTGGCCGGACCCACCGGGGGGAAAGTCGATTATGATGGGCCTCCCGGAAAAAAATCGCCTCCGGACAGATCTTCCGCCTAGCCGCATTACATAGTACTCCTCAACCAATCCGAGGCACGATCGAGTTGAACTTGTTACCTGTCTGTATTCTGGAGGTATGGGCACAGGTCCCAATCTGGCTTTTCCGTTGAAAGCACAGTACTGACTGTGAGTACCTTGGACTGTCTTTCTTCCCCCGAGAAATCCAACAACCGATGATTATTCTATTTGTTTGGTATCTTCCACCTGATTCTAAAGGGCCGTCGGTCTCACAAAGAATAAAGATAATATCATTGGAGGCTATCAATAGCTCCCTGTATCAATGGACGTTTCACAGACCCTGCCAATTATTATCGGCCCTGCAATGTTTCTCAATGGACGGCGGGAGGCTGTAATTTTATTCGGTTCTGTAATATATGATACCGAACCTTGACATCATAACTGCATTCGTAACCACAACATACTCAGGTCCGTAGGCCCAACTCTACTTCTTTGAGGTGAGTTTAACTCGATGGGACTACTTCGCAGAGATATCATGTAATGGTCACTATCAGGAATCACAAAATTCCTGATAAGAAAGCTGTATGATGAGCAATGATCATGACTCACGGGAGAAATGCAGTATACAATAGTTGCATCGCTACTCTATTCATAATATGTATGTACAAATCATCATGCGGTCCCTTTAATGGTTTTTCTCTCCAACGTCCAGTGCAACTAGAAACCGACTAACACAGTTGTAAGCTGCTGCGGTGGCAGTGATTTCCACCACCTCTCGATCATTGAAGAGTCCCTTCAATTCTTGAAACACATCGTCAGGCACAGTAACCGTTTTCGTCATGGCATCTGTATACTTCAACACCGCAGCCTCTTCGGGACCTATCACCTTCTCTTGCGCTTTCTGGGCGATGTCAGCCTGAGCGTCACGAACGACTGCCACCGCTTCCGCACTGTATCCGCCTTCCATGAGCAAAGGCGAGTGTTGATCCCATTCGAACCAGGCTCCGTTGATTACAGCGATGCGGCAGATGATAAGTTCACGAATGGCTTGCGAGAGGCTAGTGCGGGTTCGGATAGCTCCGATGAACGAATTCCACCCATCGGCAACTGGGAACGAGTGCAGAAGGGCGAGATCCAGAGGTATTAAGCCTTTTTCACCACGTCGGGTTTGCACCCGGTTGAGGATTTCTGCCTCTTCAGGAGTGGCGGTAGGGGGCGGATTGGGAACATATGGAAGACGCATGTCGAATAATTTCGCTTGGTAGCCGCAATGCCCGGGCTGGTAAAGCGTAAGGAAGAGGGCGATAACTGTCTTGTTTAACTGTCGGCGGTGAGTTCTGGATTAATTAATCTGGTAATGGGAAGCTATACTGACCTTCTTGAATGAATAGGAATACTGTCCTTAACCGAGACGATGTATGGGAATTATGTTCGCAAAAAGGTCCTTAATTGTATTGTCAGGCTAAGACATGTGGGAACATCCCACTATTTATCTTGAGTCATGGTATCGTCTTATCATACCCCACGAGGAGCGGAAAAGTGCGCGGGATCGAAGCCGTAGCCGCGCGTTGAACTATAATGTCCCCCGCAGTCTCAGACAGTTCAATCCTTCGGTTATCGAAAGCTACCGGATTACAACTTTTACGTGATCATAAATCAATATACTCGTAACAAACCAGTCTAACATTTTCGTAATACCTTAATGCATAGCAACGGGGCTCCGTGTCTACTGACAGAAAGCCATGTTGCCACGATAATAACAAATTATATTAATTCGAAACATGGTATAGCTGAGGTACATACAAGGTAGGTGGTATAGTTCGCATGAGCACAGAGGTAAAGTTCTGTTTAGAATCCCTTGTGGCCATTGACAGCTTAGGAGTGAATATTATTTTCCATGTTACGCAAAGCTCAAAGATGTATCCACCAATTTATATGCTAACGAATGTCTGGCCAAGGGTACTCATAATGGCACATACTGTACAGCGAGAAGTGGCCTCTAACAGTATGACTAATGGTCATGATGGTTTGGGGCCGATAAAAAAAAAAAAAAAAAAAAAAGCTGTGTCTAAGGGTATACTTCTCTGTTCGAGTTATTTTCCTTTGTTATTTTTAAATTGCTTGAAACGAGTCTACTGTTCCAATGATAGCATACTTTTCTACTAGCGGAGATCCATGTACGTACAATCCGAATCATGTGGCTTGGTCATTAGTGTCAGGGTGAGTAGTAGTTTAGTAGTGGTTGAGCTTACTACTAAAAGCACTACACAGTATTAGGGTGTGCGATTCGGCTATCTTCCTGGCATGATATCAGAGCTATATACACTTTATCTACCCTTGAGATTGAAATCAGATGTTTTCAAGTCATATATGAATCTCGTTCTCTGTAGTTCTCATTATCATATTGACCGCTTTCAACCGAGGTAATTTGGCCAGTAGCGATGCCAACCTGCGGTGTGGTTAGCATGTTGAAACATGCTTTTATTACTTCTCGGCCAGAAACACATAACTGAACAAAGGTAATCTATCCAACAAGAAATTGCGTGTTTCACAGGACCGACAGGAAGATTTATTATGATATGCATTTCCTATGCAACCGAGTCGACGCCTCCTACTAAACTTATTTACAGTGGACACTAACGCTTCTTGGCACAGGTCATCAGGTCTCCACCGCCCAAAACACTGACTTTCTCAGGGAGCATACGTTTGATTACTTCGTCCACCTGCATACAGTCTTCGCTCTCCAATTCTCAACTGATGCTAAACACTCACTCGTGGTGAGAACGAGAATTAGCGACGCACGATGCCTCCGAAGTCCGTGAAACCAACCAGCGATGAGCTTCTCGCTCAATTTGACGACCTAGGGGTCGACTCGGCCACAGATCAGCCTGCCTCCAAGCCAGCTACCACGGCGCAAACCGAAGACGACATTCTTGCCGAACTGGATAACCTAGCTTCCCAGCGTCCGAGCAGTGGGCCCGGGACCCCGCGTCTATCGACAAATGAGCCCAGGCCGGCCGTCAAATCCCCTAAACCTGCTGCAGCTACACCCTCAACTGGGCGTTCCAGTGAGGAGAAACCCGTGCCCCGTAAGTCCACGGAGAGTGCCCGGGTTTCGTTTGCGGCCGACAAAGATGCGGATGTGCAGTCATCCAAGACCGAGAAACCAGCAGCCAAAGAGTCCGCCTCGAGCGGTGGTGGTGGATGGTGGGGAGGCATTTTCGCAACTGCGACCGCGACTGCCAGTGCTGCAATGAAGCAGGCTGAAGCGGCAGTGAAAGAAATTCAACAGAATGAAGAAGCCCAGAAATGGGCTCAGCAGGTGAAAGGGAATGTCGGCGCTCTGAAAGACTTCGGTATGTACCGTCCACATACAGCTGGCACGATTTCTTGCTCACGAATGTTATCAAGGTGGTGAGCTTCGAAACATGGCCATTCCTACGTTTACCAATCTTATCCACACTCTCGCCCCCCCGATCTCATCTCATGAACGCCTTCAAATCCACATCACGCACGATATCTCGGGGTACCCCGCCATTGATCCGCTTGTTTACGCTGTCTTCGCTCGTGTGATGTCCCAGGTAGAAGGTGGAGATCTTCTTGTGATCCAACGTGGTCAAGAATCTGCGCCAAAACGGGGGTTGGATATAACGGGTAGCCAGTCTACCCCTGGCTGGCGCGACGGCCCATGGTGGCGCACAGTTATGCCTGGAACCCCTCGCAGCATCTCGGCCGTGCCTGGCTCTGTAGAGGCTAGCAAGCTCGCTCGCGCAAGCGCAGAGTCTTACGCTACCGAGTTCTTCTCTGCCAAGGGTGGAGTTGAAGAAGCTGCGAAACAAGCTAGCCAGGTTCTGAGCGAATCCAACCCTGTCCGGAGCAGTGATATCTTCCTCGCCATCCAGGCGATTAGCCAACCTTCCTCCACCGAGCAGTTCCGGGCTGGTCCAACCACTGACAAGGCGACCCCGCCGGGCGTAGTTGATGCTCCCAGCGCTACGGAAGAGGAGGTGACCTTCGCTCTCTACCTCCATGACCCCATTCACGGCATCGCCTTCCACACCATTTCCCAGGCGGTTCCACAGAAATGGATTGACTGGCTCGATGCAGCTGTTCCAGCCACCGAAGACCCTGCAGCCGATGACATGTGGCACCGAGCTCCTGTTCCAGAAGACATTGCGGAGATCATCGAAAGTGGCGGCGTTGACCCTCGTGAATGGGCTGCTGAATGGATCGAAGAAGCGCTCACTTTAGCTATCGGCGTGGTGGCGCAACGCTATGTGGCCCGGAGAATGGGGGTTGGAGAGGCGGGAGCCGCAAAGGGCAAGATGCGCGCTGAGCAGGCTTCAGTCGTGGAAAGCGGCGCAGGAGAGGTGGCGCGGGCGCTCTAGGGTGGTTTCGTTCCATAGCTGTCTCTTCATTTGTTTCTACTTGCGATTCGGATTCTTAAAGACCACGATCAGATGATACTCTAATGCCGTTTTTCTCCTTGTTCTTCTGTGTTGTTTGTCTGCGGGTCCTTAATA
This sequence comes from Aspergillus pseudonomiae, assembly GCF_009193645.1. NCBI lineage: Eukaryota > Fungi > Ascomycota > Eurotiomycetes > Eurotiales > Aspergillaceae > Aspergillus > Aspergillus pseudonomiae. The sequence continues at coordinate 17,102 of NW_022476079.1, read as the reverse complement.
CAGCCATGCCACCAGAGCTACTTGCCAATACATTTGCCGCCTCAGGCGTACATAATCCTCACCGAGTTCCCTGTCCCTATTATATATAAAAAAAGATCATCAAGCGATGTAACAAAAGCATATATGCGACAGCCGTATGTTCTCCCAATACAATGATTGAATCCAACAGTGAAGTCTCTGGCGCTATAGGCCGAAAGAGAGTCTTCGCGGGTATCTAGTTATCTCATCATCTCGTTTTGTTCAATCTTCATATCAATCATCAAGATTAATCGGCCCCTCCAGATCAGGGACATGCCAGAAATTGGCGCGAAGAGCCGTGACACTAAGACCAGTCAGCTCTGATCTAACACACTCGCCCTGAAGAAAAGCGGAGACGTCAATGTCATACCTTGTGTCACCGTTCAACACGGTATGCGCATCCGTCCCCTCCCGACTCGACTGCAGTGTCTTCTTCATCTCCGACAACTCTGCCGCCCACGTAAAATCAATCTCCTTCAGATGCGACCCGCTCGACCCGTTGACGGTGGGTTCGGTGTGTCCATTCACCTTCTTGTCCGCGGCCACTTCGCCATACATGCAACCCCGCGGCCAGTAGTACGGCAAGGCCTCCGTCCAGCGGATGGGTCTGCTCTCCACATCCTCCCGCATCGGCACGTTCAGATTATACAGCTCGACATCCGCATGCCAATGCTCGTACAGGTAATTGACCACCTTCACGGCGTGTCTCGCCGCGGCGCGGATGATCTCATCTGGCTGCGGATCTTTACTCCCGAAGGAAATCGCAATCGCGCGCTTGCTGCAGGTGGCTGCCTCGAGGGCGCCCCCAACCGTTCCGGACGAGAGATTGTACACGGTCGAGGCATTGCGACCATGGTTGGGGCCGGAGATGACTAGGTCGACGGGGGGACGATCCGGGAAGAGATTGAACAGGCCCAATTGGACGCAGCTGGCCGGAGTGCCGTTTCGGATGACCACCCATTCGGGCTGGGTCTCGGTCTCGGTCTCTGCAGAGTCGACGGTCTCATCCCATGTGCCGTCGTCCCGGAAGGCAGACGGGGGTACGTAGGTTGCCTTCAGGGCGGCTTCTATCAGGTGGGCTTTGCCGATCCAGGATCGCGAGGCGGCGGGGATGGCTACGGAGACGAGGTGGCCTGCGTCTTGGAGGGCGTTGACGAATGGGTGAATGTAGGGCGAGAGACGCTTCGAGGGCGGTCCATCATCGTTCACCACCTATTTCCTTGCAAATCCGCGGGGGGTTCTGGTTAGTTCTTGTGCTCTTGCTCTCCGGTTTGGATTGGCTGCATTGAATATTTTTTTTAAAAAAATTTTTTTTTCTTCCATTTGTCCGTCGTGGTCTTGTGACGGGGGGGTGAGCCATTGAGGGAAAGGCGACAAGGTTAGAAGTTCCATACCAAGATATGCATGTTGAAGGTAGTTCGGCCTGTCGATCTATAGGGCTTGGCGGAGGTGGGAAAATCAAGTGGTGATGAAATCGGGATTCCGCTCTTCTTTTGGGAACTACAAATGTCTGGACTTCGTTGGATCTCGCTCGTCCGGTTCCGCGTTGGAATTATAGTATTTATAGGGCAGACTCTGCTGGGTAAGAATTGAGCCTGGAGTGCCCATTTCCATTACTGCATACCCCGACTACTACCGAAGACATACCGGGGAAGGACTCTCCAAAGTGGTCACGGTGAAGATACTGGAGCTGCGGGGGTTCCATCTCGGAATGTTGGTATTGTGTATGGGTCATGACTGAGACCATACCACCCGCATGGAACCAGAATCGCTGCAGAAACATGGAAATATTACCGTACGGCGCCATACCGAACCAGACCATGGGTATCCCGAAAAGAGGCTGCGGTGAAGAACCATCGCACTCGTGGAGAACGACAATGTCACCGTCCGCAAATAACGGTTAGTGAGCAGCTGGGAAACTAATCACAGCCGCGGCAATGGAAATTCTCGAATGGTCAGATGGTCTTTCATCGGAAGACTCTGTTTCAGAGCCATCAGGTGACGTGGGAGACTGCCGGGTTGGGTGATGTTTATATACTCCTGCCTCTCGTCCTTTGTGCCAGACGGGGGATTGTCGAGACAATCGACGATATATATATGTATTATATATACGATACACAATGCTAGACTGATATGGGACTCGACGGCGAAGGGACACATTCTTGTGTCCTTATAGGGTTTGTTCGTCGGACATTGTGTTTCTTGAGATCTTGTCTCACATCACTAGTCCGATCCGATTTGGTTTGGAGGGATGGTCAATTGCGGTCCGGAGTACAGCAATCAATGATAAGATATGATTTGGACCAACAGGTGAACTCCCTGTGCCAGGACTTATACGATTGACTGTTAAGGGGTATATGCATGAATTCATATTGGCGTCTGTTCAGGGCTTCGGGGCTCGTGTGATGTCTTCCTGGATAGGTCTAGCGCCTTATGACTCTGGAAGCGACGTTAATAATCCATCCTAATTCATATCCACCGAGTGAGGATCCAGGTTTTGCTTCAGGAGAGGATCAGGAGATGCTAAAGCCGAAATCAGAATTTTCTAGTTGGTGACTGAGTTCAATGAGCTCCGCATACTCTTTCTGGGTACAGAAAGAGCGACAGAGAGAAAGAATAAACTATATATATCAACAATTGCCGGGATGCCTTTTTTCTATATATATCTATCATAGTACAGAGTATACTCTGCCTCAGCGATACGGAAGGTTAACGTGGACCTTAATTTATTACTCCTCCGCCGTTGGACCTATTCCCCTATGTACACTGTACACCACAGGCCATCTGTTCTTTTTCTGTCTTTTACTTTCTTTGTTCTCGCATCGTGAGTCGACTTCAGACCCAGGGGCAACTTGGACGAGGATCATGATCACCAAGACCGGTGGAGCCATCCCAAGAGCAAACCAGAAAGGGTCCTTCTAGAATAGCATGATCCCTGTTTCTGATTGACTGATTGCAGATGATGTTAGGGTTGCTCAACAATGATAATCGGTTGTTGAATCTTTTTTTTTTTTTTTTTTTTTTTTTCACGATGCCCCGATAGCGGGTCAGGATGGAATGTGCGAGTCAGAGCGCTCAGCCAAGGGCACATGGGGCAATGCCCGTTCCACCAGTCCTCGTTTTCCATGAGATGATTCCGTCGCGTAATCCCAGTCTTGTCATAGTTTTAGTCTCAATAAACTTATTAGTGGCTTCTTTAGCTTCTCTATTTAACCAACCAACCAGAAATAAGGTACGGGTCAGTCGGATGTAGCGGTGGTACAGAAATTAAAGAAAAAAAAAAAAAAGATAAAAAAAAAGAATGGATGGAGTCCAGTCAACCTATGGAGTACGGACTAGCCAGTCTGACTAGTACTGTGTAGGACGGAGTACAGGAAATCATCTCAGCGCTGGACGATCACCGCGCAGTAATCACCCTGCAAGGTGTCCGGTCGATGATCATTCCCCTCCACCTGAGAGTTCAGACTGAGATTGAACTCTTATACCATGCACTTCGATCGGAAGTAAAAATAAATAAGGAGACCTCTTTCTCCCTCCCCCCACCACATTCTCTGGAATCAACCACCCAAAGTGAAACGTGGTGAATTACACAATCAGGATTTGGTCTGTGCGGCCCTGAACTTATCAGTTTTAGTACCGGAAGGCCGATCGCCGCAAAATCTTTGGTGGGGAACAAGTCAGCGCATTGCGAATTTCTACCTCTCATCCAAGTCACACCATCATCTTTTCATCATCTCACCTCCATCGCCTCCCTGCCGTTTCCCGAAGAGAGTCAGATTGTTCGCTATTTAATAGATTCCGCGTCGTTGTCGGTGCTCTTGGTTGTTGCGAGAGCCTCCGTCCCTGAACCACGACGCATCCTCAACAACACACGCGCCAAGGCCTGGTCAGCTCCGTCGAGGTCAACCACATCTCTCCCTCTCCCCTTCCCCCGACTCCCATTCCCCTGTATGGACTGCGGGAGTACTGGTACGGCTGCGGGCATTGACCCCAAAATTCTGGATAACTGGCAAACCGACGCTGCTTTTTCGATCCCCCCCTGGGAACATCCGTCATACGAGCAACCGCTAGAGTGGGACAACAGCCAAGACTCGACCCAGGACGATGCTGATATCGTCGAGTTGAATTCCCTTCCGGGGTCCCTGGCGAAAAACCATTCCAATGCCGCCTATCTAGATCAATCCTGTCGTTTCCACAGTGGTGAGAACAGGTGCGGTTTCCCCTGACCTTCTTGTCCCGTGTATCAAGCTGATGGGGATCACCCTGATAGCAAGACGACCTCACCGGAGAAATTTAGTATCCACGATGGACCGATCGAGGGCACCGTCAGCGGCACCGTCAGTCCGAGAACCTTGCCATCCTCGGCCGACGATAACTTCCAGCTGGATGAGTCATGGCCACATTTTCCACTGTTCAACGCCATGACGGCCGGAATCCCCATGGATGCACCGCCGCTCCTCTATCCCTACAGCAAAGAACCCGCCGCCTCGACGAACACCGTCATTGTCGATGATGTAGGGGAGCTCCCGCAGGGGCATGGGCTGTCGGACATCCCACCGGAGCACTTTTTGGCGTTTCAGAGCATGCCCCAGCCCTTCACCTTCAATGCTCCGGACGTTTGGACGGAGCCTTCTACTAACCCTTCCCCCGAGAGCATGGCGAATCAAACAACCCCAGCTACGATTCCCCTGGGATCGGAACTGCCAAACAAGGAAATGAACATGGTCCGCGATTTTCAGACCCCGTTGAGGTCCCTCGAATCGCGCTGGCTCGACAGTCTGGAATCCCAGCTTCCCTCGAACATGACCTCGCCGGCCTCACTGTCAACTATCCCGCCGGGCCCGGGATTTTTCAAAGAAGAAAAACTGGGACAGGATGGCTTTCAGTACAAGTCGGAGAGTTCGTCGGTGTCCGGCGACCTTTCTGCTGGTGTATACGAATGTTCCTATTCTGCGACGAGCGACGATGCCCCGGCATTCGCTGATCGACAGCTGGACGAAGAAGGACCTTGGAAGGGCGCTCAGAAGGATGAGCCTGAGATGGCACAGCCCCTTCCGAGCGCGACGGCGTTTATGGTGAGTGAGACGCCATCAGAGTCATTCTTTGTTGCGGTCCCATCACGGTCTCGGGCATCATCGTCGGCAGCACAACGGTCGACTGTTCGGCCACAGGCGCTCGCACTGCAGTCTGCGGCGACTGTTCGGAAACGTAAACAGCGCGGCTCGAACCATTCTTTGGACCTCGGTCAGCCCAAGCCCCTGCAGATTGTTCAAGAGGATGGTCAGGGCGGATCCATCGCTTCCGCGGACTTCGTCTCCCCGCCACGCGGGGCGCGCCGTAAAGGACCTCTGAGCATGGTCGGTCGGGCAAACGCTGGATTGCGCAGGAAGAACAAGGATACCTGCGTGCAGTGTCGTCTGAACAAGCGAAAGGTATGCTTCCCCGGGGATCACCCTTTTGACTCGTAGCGAGTACTAATGAGATCGGAACAGTGTGACGGAAACGCTCCATGCGATGCTTGTCGTCCTACGCTCCACGAGCAACCGTGTGCACGGGCTTGCTTTGCAAACATTGTGGAGTATGGAACATGTAACTATGTCTGTATGTAGACTCTCCATTTGTTGCCATTTTGGTCATCTACTAACAAACCTAGCTCAACGGGCCGTCAACCACCCTACATTGGATAGGACAGGCCGCGTTCGGATGGATATTCCGGTCGAGTTCGACTTGAACGATCTCATCTCGTTCCTCGGTGAACGGCAAGGACGATTCAACATCCGCGCTAGTCAAGCCTGGGGTTCTCTATATGTTCTTGACCTGGGAGAAACTTACAAATTCCTGAGGAGCCTGAGCGATTACAATGGCAACTCTCGGTCGAACTTCCTCGAGTTCATCGACCGACGGATCGTCGAATCGAAAGATAAGTCGAAGAACTGGCTGACCTGTGTCAAAGATTGTGACCCAATGAACAATTTCTATGTGAGTATCCCAACCGTCTCATTACGTGAACGAGATTGCTGACGATCTTGCACCGCAGACTTTACTCTCACGTTGGAACAACATGCCCAGTCGTGCGAGCTATAGTTTTGTTCCTCTCCACTCAGGAGCCCAGGAAAGGCCAATGGATATCCATAATGCGGACGATCGACGTGAGATTCTCCTAGCGGCGCAGCTTTCCCGCATTGTGTGCCGGATGCTGGAGGTTGAAGGGTTCCGGAAGTTGGAACGAGACTTCTACAACATCAAATGGAAGCAGATCTCCCAGGAGACGCACCTGCGTTTCTTGAACGAGCTAGGAAATATTCTCCTCACACTCCGCTGGCGGGTGTCCTGGTGGAAGCGCCTTGGAGATGGTGGCCAAGAGCCCGACCCGAGCAAGCAGCACTATGTGGATCGTGTCGACCTGCTCTGTCGGATTCTCTATGTGTATTACACCTGCGTGTTGGCTAAGCTTCCTTCCTGGTGCGCCGCCGAAGTTCCCAAGGGGGTGTGGTCGACCTACGCCGACACCGAGAATGCGGTCTGGGATGACTTCCCAGTCGACCCTACCGATGATGGATTCCAGCGATGGATCGACCGAGGCAAGGAGCTGGTCGAACAGGCGGGTGCCCCGAATGGTACCTCTAAGATCGCCCATTAGAAGCGACAAAAAAACCCTAAAAAGGCGAAATCAGCGGTGGACTGGAACGGAAACAAGATTTGAGATACCCTTTACAGCGTCTTTTCTATTCGATTAACATATTTTTTTTTCTTGCTTTTTCTTTTGCTTAATTTCCTTTCCCGTCGTCGTCTCAGGTTTATGATTTACGATGATTCGGTGGTTTTTATCTTGGGCTACGATTTGATAGATCGCGTGTACGTATGTGCCTACAGATAGTACATACTTTCCTTCCCATGAAATACATAGCAGATAGACATAGACTCTAGACTGTCCGGTCCGGTTCAACACAGGTCCCCTTCTGCATGCAGCATACGACTTCAATCACAGTGTTCAACAGGGTATCTATAAATATCATTACTCGTATCGCTATAGTATACTATCGAACAACCCATCATCCTCATACTAAATCTCACAAAACCAATGCATGTCGAAGAAAAAAAAAAAAAAGACATGTCCAGGAATTGCGAAAAAGAGATCCACCACACCAGACACAACACAACTTATTTCCCACCCTTATTCCCATTCCCACTCTCTTTCTTCTTATCCTTCTTCCCTCCAGCCAGCAGCTCCAAATGCCCGGCCTTCTGCGCAAGATTCCGCTCCGTCTTCGAAATCAACCCGGCCGTAAGTTTCTTCAAAGCAAAAAATCAGCAAATCCTGCCCTAGCACCCCAAAAGCAAAAAGCAACACAAGGAAAGGAAAAAGAAAAAAAAAAAAGAAAAGACAAACCTTCGTCATCTTCTGCTGCTTAATCAACGACTGCTTCTTCGGCGCAATCTGCCTCGGACCAGGCTTTGGGCCCAGAGCACGTGGCCTAATTCACTCACTCTCATCAGCCTCTGCGCAACAAGATATTATATCATATCTTCCCGGGAATGCGTCCCAGCTACTCGGGATTCCATGCGATAGAGGAAAAAAAAAAAAAAAGGGGATTCCAGAGTTAGATTTGTAGCGTACCGTTTCGGGCCCGTGCCGGCCTTCTTTTTCAGGGAGCCTTGCACCATTATTTCGTTTTTGTTTCTGTTGGATGGAATGGAGGAGGAAGTGTATGCCGTGGATTGGGAATGTACTGCCTGCAGCACCTTTTGGGGGGGAGAGAGAGAGTGCGTTTGGTTTTGTTTGGGGTTGTTTTTTTGCGAGTTTTTTTGGTTGCGGTTGGAGATGGGGTGGAAAATCCTTATCGGGGTCTTTATCTGTCACGTGAGGGGTTTTTCTTTTGGGGGTATGGGATGATGGGTTTGAGGTGCGGGTATTATTATGGCTTGTTTGAAATGGAGGTTCTGGGTGGAAAGGATTTTGTTTACTGTTGAGTGATTGGATTTTGTAGTTGGATAGTTTATGTACTATACTCTACTCTACTTGACCGCACGGAGTTGAACTACGGAAAGTTGAGTGCCGAAAACATGTGCCATTAGAAACTAAATGCTAAATCATGTCCATGGAAAGAATACATGAGAAGTTCATTACATGAAGAGAAGGTATCACGTGAGTCGAGCGAACGACTCGAGAAGTGGGGCGTGTTTATGGTCTGAGAAAACACACCTGGGTGAGGTGCAACGAAGAGCTGATATTACTATCTGCTAGAAGGCAAGCCTTCGGAGAATAAAAAAGGATGGGGAATTCTTGTGTACAAGAAGACTGGGCCGGTCTACCCGGATCGCCAGGCGCTTAGAAAGCGAGGACAGCAAGAACACCAGCAGCGGCGGCACCGAAGCTGATAGCGTTGCGGTCAGCACCGCTGGTGAACAGAGGAACACCAGGGGTGGTGCTGGAGGCAGTGCCAGAGGGAGCGGCGGTGCTGCGCAGGGTGGTGGGGAGGTAGGGGGTGTTGGTGGGAGAGACGACAGGGATGCTAACGCTGCCAGTGCCCCAGGAGTGAGACTGAGCAGGGGGGATGACAGGAGCGCTGGTCGAAGCGGTAGGAGCGACGGTGGCGGGAGCGGTCTCGGTCTCAGGGCAGATAGTCGTGGTGATCTCATAGGTCACGTAAGAGGTGGCAGAAGAAGAAGGAGCATCGGTGTTGGCAGCGGTCGAGGTGGGAACCTCGGGAGCAGCAGAGGAAGAGGAAGAAGAAGCGCCGCCGTTAGGGTTGGAGATACCGAACTGGGTGGAGTACTGGTACTGGCCAGTTCCCTCAACGACCAGGAGGAGACCGTAGTGGGTGACATCGGCCTCAAGGCTGGTGCTGGGAGTCCATTCGAACTTGCCGGTGTTGGGGATCTGCTCGGCAATAGTCTCGAGGGTCTGCATGTTGGTGCTCTCGCCACGGAGAAGGACCAGAGAGACGGTACCCTCGGTGGTCGGGCCCCAGGTGATGGAGTAGGGCTTGCCCACGGGCACGGCCTCGTTCAGACCGGGAGTGTAGATGGGGTTGCCAGTGGGACCCTGGTTGTAGTCAGGGGCGGTGTGGGCAGTAGCCAGAGCCGCGAGGGCAGTGAAAGCACCGAAGATGGAGAAACGCATTTTTGCTTTCTTTATTTCAATTGGTCCGATATCGACGCGAAAAAAATAGAGATAATCTCGAGATGGTATGCGAGAGCTGGAAAGCTGGGAAGCTGTAAATCAAGGAGTGACTGGAGTGGGAGGTAGTGTCTGAGACAAAAGAATGACTGGTGTGCGAAAAGAACGACAACACTGAGAGAAGGAAAAGAAGAAAAGAAAGGACGAGAGGAGGGGAGAGGGGGCAATAAAAAAGGTTTCCAGAGGAGTGTCACTGCAGCTAAGCCTTAGGGTGGCCTTGTCACTGACCCCCTTGGGAGGTGGAATCTTGTCTCTTCTTGCGGCTCATTTCACCAACAGTGGGGCCATAAGAAATGAAATCAAGATGGAGTACAGGACTCTCCGTCCAATCCTAACGGGCGCGTGCCTGGCATTCGTTGAGACATCCTAAATTGTGGAATGCTGGACGCTAACCTCGCCATCCTCCAGACGTCCAGGCTCCTGAAAGGATGTTACCTCACTGGACTCGGGGCCCTCTGACTGGCTTGTCGCAATTTTAGTGACTGCTAGCTCGACAGATCCTGGAGAAACCAACAAGAACTTTGTGAACAGGCCTGAACTCTGGGAAAGTCCCTGATGCTCATGATTGGCGGATCATTGGTTCAGTGTCCAGCAATTAGCTGGCACTAACAATAGGAGACTTCACGAAAGCGCATCAAAGAGGGGCCGAAATTGTACTGTAGGAGGGCCCCTCGTCTCGTGGATCCTTTGCCATTTTGGTTAGGGTCGTTAGTATCAAAAGCTAAGGACTAACGGTGCCGAGCTTATGAAGTATATCCCAGCCCTCGTTCTGCACCCTTGCATGGCCGTGGGGAGGCGTTGGTGCAGTGGGATATCGTAGAATTTTCTTTTCCTCGTTTTAATCCAGAGTCAGGAATGTGGCATGTCAAGCCATCCGAGAAAGATGTGGAGGTTGTTTCGTCGAGGAATGAACCAGCATAATTCTGATCGACAGAGTGAAGGGAGGACAAGAAAAAAAAAAAAAAATACAACGCGGGGGGGCGTGATTAATTTTCTTGGCCCTCAGGCACCCAACAATGGGCGCCATGACTTCAGCCTCCCGTAGATACAGTACGACGGAGTACAGACTACATACAGGCGACATACCGCGCACATACATACAGCAAGTACCCTGTACCTTGCCCTCATCCCTGTCTCATTCTAACTTCCGGAAAATGTCCGAACTTCCACTTTCACACTCCATCAAATACGCAGTACGATGTCCACCAGTTCATCCTCGACGTCTTTCGATTTCTTGTTGCCAGGATTTTCTCCTTTTCAGGTCGACTCATTACCACTGCCTTTGTCTTCTTCACAGGAATTGTTTTCTCTCTTTTTCCGACATCAACAAGATGAGATGGGCGCCACCAGGCGGTGTCGGTCATCTTTTAGCCGCCAGAGACTGAGATTTTTAATTTTAATTGCCGGAGTAATCAAACTAAGTATCTCGTGTCCACTCTCCAGAGGGGAGAGACAGAAATAATAATAATAATTATAGTAATAACAATGATTATGAACAGTGGATAATTTTACTGTCCCCCACCCACACAATGCAATGCGCGGTCACGACATTCACCCACACACGGTCGCTGATCGAATCGTCTCAGAAACCTTTTTGTTTGAGACTCAAAAAGGTCCCCTGACTCTGATCCTGATCCTTGCGATAAGCCGATCCTGATCATCACAACGGATCCCCGCAAACAGAGAAGATCGCAACTTGGGATAAACGTATGAAGTCATCCCGTGTCTTTTCTCGGGAGGGATGTTCGTTGGCTTTGTCGCTCATTTCTTGTTCCTGACTTTGTCGGTGGAGCCGGCCGACGGATTCTTCTGCCACTAGAAACGTCGGAACGGGGCTGACATTTTGATTACAGTTTTGATTACGGTGCACCAGGGAAATTACCCAATGGCTCAAAGACCAACCATGTCAGGTACAGATCCAACTCTGTGGAAAAGAAAAAAGAAAAATCTCCGATGGAAATCGCCGCAACCCAGACTCCGGGGCCAAGCCCAGGCATCGAGCCCTGTGACTCAGGTCGGCCCAATCCGAAGGACTGGCAGATGTCCATTGTCGCTGCAAAGTGCTACAGTGTCACTGACCATGTGCCATAGACTGCAGTGGCGTCCGAGACTAGTGCAGGTGTCTCGGATGCTGATTGCTGAGCCCAGGCTGCCTATCTACTGGCTAGTTCTGCCTAACCCATGGTTCAGCCGGGGTGGAGTTCGCCGGGACTAAAATTAACATAAACAAAGTCTGGTGGTACGAGAGCCAAGCATGGCCTGCTTGAGTTGGATTTACCCAATGTCTTGACTTGCACTGCCCACCAGCTATCTTTAGCCAGAATAAGAAATCCATGGCTGGTGAATAGAGTATTCGGTGGTGAATTGCTGGTAGATTGACTATACTGTCTTGTGCACAGCCGTATACCGAAAAAGGTACTTGCACTTTTCCCTTTGCAAATAGCGGTCAACACTGGACCCAACACATCCGAAAGCACACTGAACTACCGAAGATGGCATTTGTGCTTTCGAGGCGGACGATGCAACCTTACAAATGTTCACTTTCAGCTCCTCCAGAAACGAGTGTGCTGATTGGTCGTTCCTCGCTTTGATATGGTCTAGATGCGGTACTACTCGTGAATGATGAGACAAGTCCGGGAACTATTGAAATTGGTTTCTTGGATGGAATGGGGATATATTATAGTGGAGGGGCGGTTCCTAATCTTGTACCCTGGGCGCGGATAAACGGTACCTTTCGGGGAACCCGCCAATGTCTCAGAGGTATCTACTGCACCCAGGTAACTGTCTTGGTTTGCAACCATTCATCGTATGCGGCGGGTCCTCCGAACCGGCCATACCCGCTGCTTTTCCATCCACCGTGTGGCAAGACTGGTTCGTCGTGCACGGTGAGGGAGTTGATATGGACAGCCCTAAACGCTCATCAGCAAGTGCCACGATAAACTCATGCGAGGGGTACTCACCCAGACTCAATCTGCTTGGCCACCCGTAGTCCCCGGAAGAGATTGTCTGTGAAAACTGCCGATGTGAGGCCGTATTCGGTGTCATTGGCCAGCGCCACCGCCTCTTCTTCAGTGTCGACGACCATGAGGGAAACGGTAGGGCCGAATGATTCTGCAGAATAGAGGTCCATATCCTTGGTGACATTGCCCACGATCACAGGCCGCAGGCTATTACCGGACTCCTCAGAGGGATTGCGCTCTCCATAAACAAGGTCGGCACCCTTCGAAAGCGCATCAGACACTAAGTGCTTGTTTTTTTTTACTGCAGCAGATGCCACAAGAACCGGTGCCGGTGTATGTTTCCCGAACACGGTCTCGGATGCATCCGCCAGCAGGGTGCGGAATCGGTCAGCGATGGACCGCTGCACGACGATGCGCTCGGTGGACATGCAGATTTGACCGGACTAAAATCGTGTCAACGACACTAGTGACGACCATCAGATAAAGTGTACTTACATGCATGAATGCCCCAAGACTACAAGACATGGCGGCCCTCTCCAGGTTGGCATCGTCCAATACAATAGCTGATGCCTTGCCGCCCAGTTCGAGGACGACGGGCTTCACATATTTACCGGCAGTGGATGCGATGATAGATCCTACTTGGGTGCTGCCGGTAAAGCTGATTTTGCGAACGGCTGGATGGGCAATAAGAGCAGTGGTCACAGGCGCTGCGTCAGCGGGTCGGTGGTAGACTACATTGAGACATCCTGCGGGAAGACCAGCTTCCCTGAAGATATCGCCAATAGCCCAGAAACACTTGGGGGAGAGTTCGGAGCCCTTTAAAACTGCTGTATTGCCTGCGGCAAGTGGAAGCGCGATGGCGCGGGTCCCAAGTATATAGGGAGCGTTCCTGAATGCAGATGGTTAGTAACGACCAAACTTATCTCTGTGCTGATTGATGCTTTGCGTCTACGGTGGGAAGTACATACCATGGCGCAATTCCCAAGACCACCCCGTAAGGCTCTTTGAAGACCATCGCACATTCGCCCTCTTCGGATACCGATGGGACTGAGCCCTCGATGGATGGAATTCGTGCAGCGAAGTCCTTGATGAATCTGGCGCCCATCTCGAATGTCTTCTCCACGAACATTCTGCCCGCGCCCGTCTCCTCCATTTGATACTTGATCAATTCCTCCCTTCGGGAAAGCATAATGTCTGCCGCCTTCGTGAGGATATCCCTACGATCGTACGGCTTTGTCTTGCTCCACGCCGGGAAGGCTGCCTTCGCTGCCTCCACCGCACGGTTGACATCGTCAACGGACGCACTGGCACAGCGGTCAATGACTTCACCCGTCGCCGGGTTGTGCACATCGAAGATAGTCTCCGTCACGACCGAGTCATTGTTAATGATCAGCGGGATTACCCCTTTGCTGTTCGTACCGTTTGCAGACATCCTTTTGATTTTTTTACTCTCCCCTTGCTGAATCAGCAGCACCCGTGAAAAGGAATCGAACTATTCTTAGTCAAGTGAACGGCTTTCTATAACGGAGCCAAGGTAGGGCCGCGAGGGGAGAGGTGTGTTATATTTAAAGGGGGAAAAGGACGGGAGAGCAAAGAATGGTCCCAGACCGACGGCGCAACCCAAAAAGACAGTTCCCAATAAGCATGGCCGTTGGAGACACTTATGCATCGACTAAAGTGAGGGGAGAGAATTTCGGTAACTTTCCCGGCAGTGGAGCCGAACCTGTACAACTTCCGGTCAAGGGAGACGACGATCTGGAGCCTTCTTTGGGGCTCGTTGTGGGTGTTACGGTCTTCTCATTCGCTCCTGGGAGTGGTACGCTTTGCAGCCCAATCGAGGTTTGGGGAGTTTGTCTTTACCCCGGAACGTGATGGTCGCATCTTGTCTTTGTTCGTTGCGTCTTTTCTTGCAAATAAGATTAACTAGGGGGGCAGGACGACAACAAATCAACTTCACTCTCGGGGATGGTCGTGGTTGCTGGTGCGGGACAACCATGTCAACACCATCAACACGCTGTCCGACTCTGACTCGTTTCTTTTTGTTCCGATACCATTGATATCGGCGCTGCTGGCCAGGATGATGTTCGAGGCACGTCACTAACCTCCAACATGCATCATGGGCGACTTGCATTGGAATGCGGACGCGGTGGGGTTGGACACAGCAATCAAGGGCCAATCACAACCTGCTGTCACTACATGATTCATTGTGCCCAATTTGCCGCCATGCTGCTCCGCGCGGTCTTCTGTAAGGTACCCCAACCTGCCGTACACCGTAAACCCCTAAATCCGTGAGAGCGAGTTGGGGTCCTTGTGAGTTCTGTTGGTCGCTACCGTAAAGGCTTATTCCGTAAAACCGAGGTGGGTCTTCCAGACCAATACTCCATACCGTTGGCAATAAGATGATCTCCTGAAGTGGTTTCTGATATATTGACGCCCCTGGACTCGGGACTCGGGCCCTCTCACGGAAAACTGAAAGGATGGCAGGTGATCGACGCGATCTCGTGATTTCACCCGAAAGTAGCTGCAGCGTCCAATCTACCTTATTTTATGTAACTATCTCTTCTGCCTACATCGTGTTTGAATCACTCCCCACTGGCTAGGAAAAGCGACCAGGATATTGCGAGGGTCTTCAAAGTTTTAATGTCTTCCAGAAAGAGAACAGAGCAAAAAATCCCTCATCTGCTTCGGCCATCTCCAGCTGCCATGTCTTGGCCCAATAATTGATCGCAATGAAAACTTAATCTGAAAAAGATTGAATTTTGACAACTTCCCTAGTTGACATAACCGTGGATCCGCCCTGCATCGATTCTTCGAAACTTCGTCGGGGACCTTCATTGCACGCGATATATCCGCCCGAAGCTTGGAAATCCGTCTCCCGATGAATCGGGCTTCAGAACAAAAGTTTGTTTCCGTATTCCCATGGCTTCGGTGGTCTCGATTCCGATATGCAATGATCTCTGTCTTCCGGGTTGGGAGTGACGAAGGATCCACATCACATAATCAACAAAAAATCATATGAAAAAAAAAAAAACCGAAATCTGTCTGTTGCTTGCTTCTATGCTAAGTAGAGATAGAGAGGGGATGCCATAGACCAGTAAGTGGATATCGTTGGATTATATTGTGCAAAAGATCAGAAAGCCCAAACACCCGCCATGCATGCTTCTAGACGAGCAAAAGCCCCGTCAACACTCTCGAAAAGAAATAAAGAAAAAGAGGAACAAAGAATAGAAAAAGAAAAAAAAGGAGGTAATCATCTAGTCCCTTACGCCAGCCATGCCTTTTGATTCCTGAATGCTTTCCTTGCCGTGGCGCATCATAATTTGCTTCCCAGATAAGCTTTCTCGACCGATTAGCAATTATTGGTCAATCACTTCCCAGCCCAGATCTTCGTCTCCGACGTCGACGCCGCCGAATTGCTCATGACCATATCCGCAAAGGGGCATGCCGAGATCGTGGAAGGCGCAATGCTGGGGGCTATACTGCTGTGCACACTGGAGCGATCGTCGTCGCTTGAGCTGGCGGACGTGCTGCTGCTGTCGCCCAGGATCTTCTTGTCGCCGAGGAATCCCTCCCGCTCGTCCAGGGTCATTTGCGACATCTCATCGGCATATTCTTCGCCGTCGCGGATCCGCCACTTGGCGATGAGGTCGTTCTGGATCCAGATGATTTTGCCGATGGCGCGGACGAGGGCCACCTTGCGCTGCAGCTGCAGGCGCGGGTGCGACATCAGCGCTTCGGTGAAGATGTCTTGGATGAAGCCCAGACAGGCGCCCATGTGGATGTATTCGATGTTGAGAGGGTGCATGCGTTCTTGTGCGGCGTGCATCAAGCTGATCAATCACCACCGTTAGATCCCGAGATCGACACCAACGTGCAATGGTCACGTAAGAGGAAACTCACCCAACTTTATTCAGATACCGCCAGAACTCCGTCTGGGTGGGATCCGAGCAGAGCTTCGTCAAGTACCACCGGAGGAACATCTTCCGGCGCAAGATCTGCGGACTCTCCTCACTGTAGAACTCTTCGATCGGTCTCTCGTCGGCCGTATCCCGGGTGTGGAAGGCCCGGGCCGTGATATCCTGCTCCAGGAGTTTCTTGTAGACGATGTTGACGACGGCGGGGATGAGGGCTTTGATGTACTTGGAGCCGGTTGTCAGGGCTTCGATGTCAGCTGATGGCGATGACCGCGTTAGCATCCGTTTACGACCAGTGATTATCCACGAGAGATAACATCCACAGTAGAGCATACCAGAATTGAAGTCCAGGAAGTCCTGGAGATAGTTGATGCGGGCCTCGAGCCGGGTGTAGAGTGCCTTTCGGTCGACATGTTTTATGGGCCGACTGGAGTCGAAGTATAGTCCTTCCATCTTGGCTTGCTTGGAGTAGAGTAGGGGGGAGAGATGAAGGATGCAAATTGTTTCCTGTTGGAAGGATTGAACTAAGAAGCAGGAGAGATCTTAGTTACGAACACCTGGGGTTATCTTGGAGTTATAGATGGGAAAGATAGAAGGATGGTAGAAGAATCTAAGAAACGATGATGACTCAAGACCTGGCCGGAGACGTGAGGTATTGCATGATTATATAGATCTATGGAGACCTTGGCTCACAGGATTGAAATAATAAAATAATAATAATTAAGGGTTTAATAATAAAAATAATTAAATGGAAATAATTAATGAGCCCAAAGCCAGGACAAGGAAAGCATACTATCAATCCACACGGAAGCCTTCCATGGTATCCAATGCCGAAGAAAAAAAAAAAAAAAACCGCTCACAGGCAGATCATTTCACCCTAAGAATGAAAGAAAAGGGCAGAAAAAGCCAAAAATACTGATAAATTCAACTCCATTACGAGGCGCATTTGTCAGGCCAGAGAAAAGAAAAGGATCCCGAAACCTGGCGATATTACCTACCGAGGATAACAGGCTTTTTTTTTTTTTTTTT